>NC_135501.1:176480309-176615725 GCF_052857255.1 Amblyomma americanum
TTTTTCATAGATTCATAGATTGCGGGGAGTCCTCATACCACTCCTGGTGCACCGGTTAAGCGATGTGACACTGCCCCGGCAGGTGGCTACTTCGAACATTGCCATCGATGGGGCTTGCGAGACTCAGGTTGCCCGTACCGAGCTCCTGTAAAACTCAATTTTGCAGACAGTTTTTTTGGGAGGCTGTCTGTCTCACAACCAATAAGCTGATGCACAGTGCCACGGTGGGCAGGCGGCAAATGCACTGAATTTATATGAATTAATTTCACTGCCAACAGTCCTAGCGGACTGCCTGCTTTTTTGCAACATAGACGGACGGATGCCGGCTCTTCTCGTGAATAGGACCTCGATTGCTACTTACTGTGTTAATATTGTCACGGACTAGAAGACAACAAAGTGGGCAGTGGCGCGGTGCAGAGCACTCGTGCTAGGCCCACTGCCTTTAAATCATTACATTGTCATCTGTCATGTAGTCCTATCTTCACCAGCTTGCCATCACGTAACATTTGGTGTTGGGTGCAGGTCATTGATCTCCATCCTGGTCCTGGAGCTTCGGCGTCCTGCGTGTGCCGTGGTCATCAGTTGTGTGTACCTGTCCGCTCCGCCCGGCTGTGCCCAGCCCGCCAGACCAGAACCGTCCACGCCATTCAACCCGGCCCCATCCCCTGCCCCGACTAGAAGACACGACAACTTGACGACGTCACCACAACTCGAATCTATGACCCCACCGACCCTAGAAGCCGCCAACATATTTGAACACAGCCCCTGCCCATGCCATTTGGTGCGTTCACGGGCCTCGGCCGTCGGCTCAAGGTGACCTAGCTGCGGCCCGGACGCTACATGGACCAGCGCTCATCTGCTCATCTCTTTCATCATGATGGCAAGCCCTGCATCTTTTTCGCTTCTGTGTTCATCCCTCCTGTCACAGCCATCGTCACGTCCTGTGTTTCATCTTCACTGCCGTTCTTCTAGTTAGCACGATCGGGACGATCGCTCGGCAGCCCCGCGTAGTGTCACGGCCTAGAAGACAACAAAGCGGGCAGTGGCGCAGCGCGGAGCGCTCGCGCTGGGCCCATCGCCATTAAATCATTCCATCGTCATCTGTCATGTAGTCCTATCTTCACTGGCTTGCCGTCACATAACAATATTCATGTGAAAACAGCATGTACAAAGCTACAGTAGCTACATGCTGATGCCGCAAAAGGTAACTTTCACAATTACAGACTGCTGACAGCACAAAAATTACGATGACCATGAAAAGCAGCCAGCCATAACAACCACATCTTAAGAAGGTGAAACGAACATAGCATCGAAATGTGTCGGAGAAGCTCCATACGTCTAGAACAAGCTAGCACTGCACATGCTTCTTGCAAGAACGTGTCCTTGTGGTCACCTATGCAGCTATTACAGCTGCATTTCACAGTATTTCAAGGATAGCTTCATCTTTGAACACCACATTCATGCAGCGCCTTTTCATGGAACTGGAAACTTGAACACCACTTGTTACACTTGCTATCATCGTGGCTCAAGGAGTTGTAGCCAAACATGGAACCAATGTCATGTGTTTTGGTTTGTTGCCAACTAATCTTATTCTGTTTCTGTGATCCCACCCATTTTACTCAGGACAGAACTTGCCTTGGATGCTGAGGATTTGGCCGATCTTGAGTGCAGCCCCTCGGACCTTGCACAGCGTGTCGACGATGCGGTTGATGTTGGCCTGGGTCAGGAACGGGTTGTCGCCACCGAGCACTGCTGAGCCGATGTCCTGCTTGGGGTCTGCGACGCCGAGGGTTCGCCGGGTCATCTCAGCGAGCGCTCCCAAGCCCAGGCCAGCAGCGAGACCTGCTCAATGATATGTGGAATGTGGGGTTTAACGTCTCAAAGCGATACACTGGCTATGAGGGACACTGTAGTGGAGGGCTCCATATTAATTTAGACCACCTGTGGTTCTTTAATGTGTGCTGACACTGTACAGCACACAGGTGCAGTTTGCCTCTATCTAAATACAGCCACTGCGGCCGGGATTCGATCCCATGATCTTGGATTTGTACATGAGACAAGCACACAGGACAAGTTTGTCGCTAAACATGCTGACAGCTCACCGATTGTTTCAGTCAGCACTTTCAAGACTTCCTAAATATAGAGCGGTTTGAATTAGAAAGAAGATATTTTTGCAAACAAACTGTCAGCCACTGTACATATCAGTTACTTAGAAAAACATACTTATTAGGTAAATTTACTAATTAACCTTTCAGCTGCCATGGTGACTCAGTGGTTACCGTGCTCACTTGCTGAACCGAAAAATGCAGCTTCGATCCTGGCCGTGGCGATAGCATGCGATGGAGGCGAAATTCAAGAGGCTCATGTACTGTGCAATGTCAGTGCACATTAAAGAGCCCAAGCAGGTGTCTCAAAAATTATCCGGAGCCCTCCACTACGGCGTCCTTCATCGCCTGAGTTGCTTTGAGACGTTAAAAATACATAAACCGGACTAATTAATGTTTCATCAATTGTTCTCACAAATGATGGCCATGTAGTTGCCAGTGACAACCCTTTTAAACTATGAAGTGAAATAAAGCACATGCCATGGTACAACAGCATCGGCAGTTCGAATTGGGCGACATAGACGTTGCAAGACTTCACCAGAAGATACTGCACTTACTGAACTTCTGGCATGCCTCACACATTTTTCAGTTTTCTGCAGCGAAAAACATCCCACCCCCTCACACTGCAAGGCTTTAGGGAATTACTTTCTTTTTCATTCAAAACTGATATGGCATCATCTTGAGGCAGAACTTAAGTGTCCCCTCCAATTTTTTTATTGTTTATTTTACTGGTCTAGCATTACTAACATGTAATACTTCTCACTCAGTGCAAAGGGAGTGGGGAGAGAGGTAGTGAGTGGAGTGGGTGAGCGAGAGAATGAGTGGGTGAGTGATTGAGCAAGCGAATATGGAAAAGAAAGGCAACACAAGTACATGGACGGTGTTCTTGGAAAAGAGGACCAAAATAAAGCACCTCCGTCAACAATGGGTGCCAATCTACAATTAACAAGCTGATAAGCACACGAATGAGGACAGGAAAACAAGGCTACAAGACACACGTGCACAAAGACACAGGTGTTGAGATTCGCCCCTGTGTGTGCACATTGTGTGAGAGCATTGTGTGTGCACAGCTTTGTGCTGTGTGTGTCCTGTTACTTTAAGCCACCACAATGAGGAAGTGAGGACAAGTGTTGCACACCAAATAATTTGCTAAGTTTATAAAAATAATAAAGAAAAAAAAAGACCAGTATTCTTATTCATGACACGTGCGACTGTGACACTCAACGCCAAGGGATGAACGATGTGGAATAAGTTTACTTTGAGTCCATTCTGCGCAACTGCCCTACTCCTCATAGCCTCTCTGCAATACATAGTGCATTTCTGTAACTACGCTTAATAACAAAGATGTAACGCAGTACTTGGTTACTTTTGTGATGAGAGCATGTTCTGTGGCGTTGTCAAACTGTTTTAAGATTGAAATTCTTACCATGCATTTTTGGACCACAACTCTGCTTTCAGCCATTTATACGCATAAATGGCTGAAAGCAGAGTTGTGGTTTATAACTGAGAGAGAGCTGACAAATATCAAGTCAGGCCAACAAATGTGAGGCAAAAGGCAGAGATGCAATGGGTGCTAATTTGCAAATCGCTTTTTAAAGTGAACACAGTTGAATCAATGCAACTCAACCATTGCACATGCTGGTTGGATGAGAAGGTTTGCTAAACTGGTAGCTCAAATTTCAATCTCCATCTTCTGTCCCATGTTTGTTTTTCTTCATATTAACTATCAATGCATGGAATAGAGACATCCAAGCTCATAACCAGCTAGTGAGCTTGCACAGCATTTGAGGACTATGTTACTTTTTGATGATGTCAGGACGGTGCGAAAACAACAAGGACCAAAGAAGCACACGAACACAACAGGACAGGCGCCTGTTGTGTTCGTGTCTCTTTTGTTCTTGTTGTTTTCGCGCCGTCCTGACATGATCAAAAAGCTATGCACCAACTAGCCCACCCAAAGTACTTCTTCACTATGTTACCTCCGTACGACATCAGCCTTCCAACCCTTGAAGAAGGCACTTTTGTGGCTTTGGAGTGTTCAGTCAGCTGTAAAAGAAAACAGCAGATTTTGAGTAAAATCATGTGACACAAAAAGAAAAAGCCACCAGATTAAACTGGTACTAGACATCTCCAAGAGAGCACGGCATGTAGCAGTAAATCTTGGTAGACATCAGCAACACAGCTACGCTTATTAGCGATGGCATACCTATTGTACTTGATGCATCAGTCAACATGTCCTATAATTAGTGTAAAGGGTTGCTGTTTACAGAAATGGAATAATGATTTGTGCTGGAACACTATTCATTTTGCATTATGTCGCATTATGAAACACAGCTGTCTTCTTGGTCTTGGCAGCATCATGCTGGCATGGGTGCAGAAACATTCCTCCACAGCATGTAATACGGGGCACATACTGTCAGATATTTAGTTCTTTACGTCAATAACAGCCACATAATGTACGAACAGTAAGTGCTTTCTTCAACCCAGTAATTTACTGATAGTGTTCTTCAAACAATTATGACAAGTACAAAGTGTAAAGGGGACCAACCATCGGTTTATGACTTGGGGTTGCATATCGCGGCTTTGGCGGTGTAGGTTCGGAAGGGAGTGGTGAAGGTTGTGGCTTCGGCTGAGTGAGTTCCTTCGGCTTTGTGACCAGGCTCGGTTGCACGGGTGGGGATGGTGCTGGCCTGTCTAGTACAGTTGAAGTGAAACCCACGCTTCCAGCCTGAGCGGATACTGCCTCTGCGCTACCAATATCTGTCCTGTCTGTCCTAGAAGTCTCTGGTGTCGCAGCTGGCGCGTAGCCAAGATGGGTTTCGTCTTCCAGGCCGTCCCACGATGGCTTCTTGGGCACAGCTGCTGTATAGGCGCCTTGACGTCGTTCTTGCTGCAGTGCATGTACTGAAAATTGCCTGATGCCCTCGGGTACCATGGACAGCCTCTGTACAGTCTCAGTGACAGCTTTCGCAGCTTCCAACTGTAAGAAACACATCCATAAATGTTATATGCGCACAAACATTGTTGAGCAGCTTTCCTAGCTATGACAAGTTCCCATGTCCTAAGCATTTGTTTCAAACAAAGCCAGGCATGCATTCTGGACATAACGCGCACTTTCGTGAATAGTTTCTGTTGTATCTTGGTGGCATACAGAATTAAGCCCTGCGTTGCAGATGTTAAGATATGTGTTGTATTTCGTGCGCATGCATAGAAACACAATTAAAACATGTTTCTCATGAATATTTGGTGTAGCAAGCAAACGTAGGATGGCACAAACTAGAAACTACGAGGAAAGAATCCTGGCGTTCATGGCGAGATGCAGGCAAGTTAAGTTGTATGACGCACTTTTAGCGAGCGCTAAGTGCAATCAACATCACGCAGTAACAAGCACTCGAGCCCTGGAAGCGCATGTACTACTGCTAACACCCTACTACTGCTGTTGCTACGCCCGCCACACGCTATGTAGTTGATCGAAGCACAAAGCTCACCCCTGCTTTCTGGGGATCCGTTACGGTGTTGCTGACCACTTCTTCGACGTCCATGGACACCCTTTTCGCCACAGTTCGGACGCTCGAGTTGTGCCATGACTGCCGAAGCTCGGATGCGCCGTGGTCGCACATCGCCTTGGCAACTTTTTCGGCGCCCTTCAGGACGAGTTTGAGATCGGTAAAGAAGTGATTCGCCATTGTGGTTTCACTCGAGGAAATCTGTATGGAGATTTATGTATAAAGGAAACAAACTTTCAGATTCAGTCGGCGCGTAGATACAAAGCTAAGTGATGGGCTTCGTACTGAAACACGCTGTGGCGTGTTTATGCTTGTGCGTAACTGAGCCGAAAACAACAGAATTTTCAGAGCACCGGAGCGTTCACGTCCAGCTTACAAGCAGGTTACCGAATGACGCTTTCAAAGAATTTCATGTAACGCATTCGAGCGGCGGGAATTTCATGGTGCAGTTATAAATATGTTTCGAATTATTAGCGCATCGTTCTTGACACCAATCGCGGCCTGTCCGGACCAGCCCGAGCCATCAAA
Source organism: Amblyomma americanum (assembly GCF_052857255.1). Lineage (NCBI taxonomy): Eukaryota > Metazoa > Arthropoda > Arachnida > Ixodida > Ixodidae > Amblyomma > Amblyomma americanum. Next base: position 176,486,449 of record NC_135501.1, read on the forward strand.
ACGTCTGCTCTAGAAATACGAAACTGCTGAAAATACTTTACGCTAATAATAAAATATGCTACGCTATTTTAGATCTAGAGAGTAATGCCAAAATTTCTGTAAGAACATTGAAAATGTTTTTTTTTTAATGAGAAGAGTTCTTAACGCTCATAACAAACCAGATAGACCGACTCACGTTTTGGCTTCAGGTGTCGCGGCCGTCGCGCGCCTGACGAAAATCTTGATGTCATGAGTGGTAGAGAATGGCGTGTTGTTGTTTACTGAATTTTGTTTCCGAGCACAGCTGATCTACCCTGCACTAGCCCTGCAATTATGCTAAGCTGAGCCAGGGGCATCCCGCAGCACGATGCCGTGGTTCACATTCTCCGACGGCATCAAGAAACGGACCTGTCGGTACCTCCTACAGCATTACGGAGGCCAGTTTCTGCTAGAGAAGCTCAGCCTCGACCAACTGTCCGTGGAGCTGTACAATGGCAAGGGCCGGATTACAGACGTCTCCCTCGATGTCAAGGTGATCGCCGGGCTCGTGGGGCTCGTCGCAACGTTTTTACAGCGCGTTGTCGCCGTTTGCAGAGCAGACGACGGTCGATAAGTCCACCTGGAAGCGCGCACGCATTGTGCTTCTCAACTGGCGCAAGCGCAACCCTGTGTGTCGTCCACTTTTTCATTGTGCTCGCAAGAGGCCCCCCCTCTTCGGACTTTGGCATGCGCTCAAACATTGTTGCGAGTGCTTCCCAACCCACGGGCCGTTTCTTCGCTTCGCGTCAGGCCGTGTACGGGCCCACACATGAGACAAAAAGTAACTCACGCAGGGGGATCGTCGAACAAAAGCGATTGCCAAATCATCCGCCCTAAACTCGGGACACGCTTTGGTTGGTCGATACCTGTCGACGGTCGCTCGGTACCTCGTGTTTTATTTCCGGCGTTCGATTCGATGAGCGGCCAACTTTGCAGTCGGGTGACGATTTTTTTCTGCCTGCTCGCGAGATACGAACCCCTCATCGAAAGTGTCCTAGCCGTAGCAACAACAGCGAGCGCACTGCAGCACGCGCTAAGAGAGAGTTTGTAAACTGTCAGCTGGCGAAATTGCGTCGCCACGTGAAATTGACGGAAAGAAAAACATTGCTGCTCGACTCGTTGTTGTTACGCGCGCAGTAGTTCAAGGGCTTCGCTGCGTGACACTTTTTATCGCATTGGTTCAAGGTTAGTGAGCGCCCCTTATCTTAACTCGCACCTATTTTTTCGGGTGTGTGCAGTTCTCTAGCGGAGATCGCGGCGAACCGTTTCTTTCGTGCTTCTTGGCATAGGTAGATGTGTGCGCGCCTGCTCGGTGTTGACATTGCTGCTGTATTTGTGCCGTCTTTACTGAGCTAATTATGTATCCTGTTTATCGCCCCGTGATCGGCCGAGATGAAAAGTTTCGGATCTTCCCCCGTGGTTTCTTTTAATGGCATAATAAGGGAGTAATTACCCATTGGCGTCCACCAAAAGGCAGCCATACGGATGCAAAGGAAAGCGTTTACCTTGCAGGAGGACCTTAATTGTTTAACGCTGTGATATACGCCTCCGCGCTTTAGCGCGTGCTTTGTGCTGCTCATGCCACGTTAGGAAGGCTGCAGCTGGTCAATAAAGTAAATGCATAAACAGGTGGAGGGGAAATTGTGCGGCACTGCCTTTTTGTTGTACATTGTCATTGTTTTATAACGTCACGCATCCTATTACTGACATATCTTGCCAGTAAACTGCTTTCAGATGTCGAGATATTCTCAGCAAGTTACAGGCAGGTTATGGCAAATGTTTAGCTCGTGGCACACACCAAGTTTTCGGGTATTATCTGGTGGCATGCACTCTTGTGTCACATTATCTGTGTTTGTCTCTGTGCTGCAGTGCAATCCTTGCCAGCATTGTGATGGTACTTCCTGTAGTGCTCGTCTTTAGTTTCTCCCTTGTCTTTATTTTTTTTTTTGCATAATTTTCACTGTGTGATATTTAGCAGTGCAGAGCTGTTCAGTGTTCTCTCTCTGACCTTCGTACTTTTTCTGGCAATGGGATTAGGGGTGACCTTTTCATAGTCAGCTTCCAGCCTTCAGCTGACATCAGGCAGAAGAACAGCTAGCTGCACTGTTTCCACTGCAAAGCAGTCAAGGGAACAGGATTAAGGTGTATTTTGAAGCATTAATCTTAAGGGCGGGAGCTCACAGGGCAATATAGAACCTCTCTGGAAGAGGTGGGGTATGTGTGTGTGTGTTCTGGGGTGGGTGGGGGTTAGAGGGGTTAATTTTGGATAGGGCAGTATAGTTGGGTGGGTGATGTACCTTCTGCTGCTTCTTGCTATGACCATGGTCTGCCACCCCTTTCTTTGAAAGGGCCTTGAATGACAGTGGGACATGCTGGGAAAAGAAGGGAAGGGGTAGAGGGGAGAACCCATCTGATTCCCCATGGTACAGTGCTACTGTTCCTGGAAACAGGGTGGCAACAGGGTGGTGGGGGCCCCAGGGAAGGGGGGGGGGGAAGTCACATGAGTTGGGGTAGGAACAATGGTGTTCACAGAGAGGGAGGGGGGGGGGAACAGGGGACAGGTGTGGAGAAAGGAATTAAGCCAGAAGGGGAGTGGTGGTAGGAGCTCAGTAGGAGTAAAGCCCCTCTGTTGTGGCTGCCTGGTCCCCTGGTGGGAAGAAAACTTCATGGAGGGGTTTCAAGTAGGAGCTGACATCCTGCCTGCAGAGTTCAGTACCTCTTCCTGGTAAAGAAAACACAGGACATATATGTCTGTCTTGTTGGGAAAGAAGGCCAGCCAAAAAAATGAAGAAAAAAAACAGGGTGTTTCAGAACCACTTCCTTGGAACCCTTCCCCCCTCTTATATCCAGGGTCAGTGACCTGTGGGTGGATGACTAAACAGGGGCTTAAAAAGGCAAGCTTCAACTGGTCCCTAGTCACACTTGTTAAAGGAGTTCTTTTTTTCGTTTTTTTTTGGTTGGGGTTCTTTCTAACTTAAATTCCTTTCCAAACCAGACTAAAGGGTACTTTAACCAGACAGAGCTCTGTCCAATGTTTCCTTTTGAGTTATCAGTCCTGGCTCACAAACAGGCATTGAACTTATCTTGGGAGTCCTTAGTTCTAGCTTGAATATAGTTATTGCCAGCCAAGTGCCATCTAAAAGGGAAGGGGGGGGGGGGGTGGCTGCTGCTTAGCCTCACCCTCCTTTACATGTAAAGGAGAGAAAGTTGATTCCCTTCATAGATATTTTTTGTTTTCCTCTGTGTGTGTGTGTGGGGGGGGGGGGGGTGCAAGGAAGGAAGGGAAGTGATCAGAATGTGGAAAAATAAATGAACACTTTTAGCCAAAAGTTTTAATTTTTGTGTCACAGCTACTGACTGAGAAATCTTCCATTTTTTTTTCTGTCAAAAAAAGTGAGAAAGTGTTGATTTTGAACATGCACATGAGAACATGTACCATCAGTGTCAAATGAATAACTGAAACAATAGCACAGAACAAAACTATTTGCGGCTGGAGAAGAAATACACCTTAGGTTACTTGACATTTTCATGCAGCAATCTTTGTGACATCACAGTGAAAATCGACTGCACTAGTATTCAGTCTCCCTCAGCTAAAATATTCCCTTTTACTGTTTACATTTCAGTTGTCCTGTTCATGTTACATTTGGCGCTGGCAGTACATCAAGCTCCTATTTTCTTGTTTCTCAACAGAACGACACCAAACAGCTAGCTGTCTATTTTGCATTTGCCAATTTTTTGTCTTGTTATTCCTGGAAGCATGTGTAAGTTTTTTTTCTTGGGAAAGCAGGAAACCTTTGAAGAAGTTACTGGCACCTTTGAAATCAGTTGGAAATGGGGCAAAATTTCATGTGGACAAGGAAAATCGGTGGTTGCAGATAAGCAAATTGCAACCAGGAGCTGATTTATGGGTTAGTCTTGTGAGGGGTGGCTGGTGTGGGAGGAGGTGGTCTTGTTTACATTTTTTATCAAAAGAATGGAGTTCAGCATGGTGTTCCTATGTAAAGTTTCTTGCTTGGTGGGATGTAGGGCCTATATATCTGTCCTTGATTGCAACTAGGTATGAAGAACTGACAGAGGTAGCTTCGTTAAGAAATTAATGGCACTTTCTAGAACTCGAAGAAGGTACTGAGCATAGTTAATGCAGTGCTTTTTTGGGCAAGAACACATGCTGATGCAAACAGGGCTTTTTTAACACTACTTTCTGGATCAAGTTCCTTGCCTGCTCTTTATCATGCTCCGTTAGTGAATCCAGTGGTCCTTCATTTCCCTGGTGTGTGTTTGCTTATTTCTTTTGCCAGGTATCAAGGATAAATCACCCAGAAGTGAAATACTTCATAAAGTGGTTTAAACCTCTTCCCTTCTTTTTCTTTCTCACTCAGCTTAGTTTGAAGCCGCCGCGGTGGCTCAGTGGTTACTGTGCTCGGCTGCTGGCCCGAAAGATGCGGGTTCGATGCCGGCCACGGCGGTCGCGTTTTGATGGAGGCGAAATGCTAGAGGCTAGTGTACTGTGTGATGTCAGTGCACATTAAAGAACCTCAGGTGGTCGAAATTGCCATAGCCCTTCACTATGATGTCCCTCGTAGCCTGAGTCGCTTTGTGTCATTTAACCCGGCAAAACCAATCATCATAGTTTGAGTGGTTTGTAAAACTGAGTTGTGTGTGTATTGTAATAATAATAATAATTGGTTTTTTGGGGAAAGGAAATGGCGCAGTATCTGTCTCATATTGTAAAAAGATCACTTTTTGTTATGGCTTGTTTTGCATATGATGGGGCTTGTCTCTTTGTGGCAGGAGGGTTCCAAACCAGACATTTCCATAAGGCAGTATTCAATTTTCGAAAACTAAAGAAAGGAAAGCACTGTAAAGTGTGTGGAATTGCTATAGGATGCCCACATTTGTGCAGGGGAGATACAGCGCTAGAGGGTGGTATAGTTGAGAAAGCATTTGACAGATACGAGCATTAATCACACACTGCCGTGGCTTCATCATTGGTTGGCTCTTATATTCAAACCAATCTCTCGTATTATTTTTTGAAGCGAGTGTGAACTTTGTTGCTTGGAGCAAGCTTGAACTGTTTGTCTATACGTTAACATGATGTATGTGTCTAAGACGCTGAGAACTGTTGTACACAGTAATATGTATTGTGAAGATTAATAAGAGTTTTGTTAAACCTGTAAAGATGTTTTATTGGGGTATATTTGGAATTTTTATTATTATCGTGAAGGTTCAGGTAAATGAGTAAGTTTTGTTGTAAGCATTGTTTTGCTGCTGCCACAAGAATTTATAGCCAGATTTAGGTCGTTAAGTGCAGTTACCATTGTCTTCTTATATATGCCACACTTCTGCTTTGATGTTTTTCTGCATTGTTTTATGAGGGGAGTAAGCACCTTGATGTACTTGTGATCGCTTAGCATTGAAGGTTTTAGGGTTTTTGAAACGAAATCTAAGTGAGCCATGAATACTCAGCATATTTCTTCCCATTAGTGGATTTTGAGGAAAGAAATGTAGTAACTGTCTCACTTCTCGATGGACACCCCAACTGTGCTGTGCAGTGAGGGAAGGGAGGAAAATGGCAGTGCAAGAAGAAAGCAGTAGGTGCCACAGAAATGTTGTAGTCTCACTTCTCATTGGACACCCCAACTGTGCTGTGCAGGGAGGGAAGGGAGGAAAATGGCAGTGCAAGAAGAAAGCAGTAGGTGCCACAGAAATGTTGTAGTAACTGTCTCACTTCTGGATGGACACCCCAATTGTGCTGTGCAGTGAGGGAAGGGAGGAAAATGGCAGTGCAAGAAGAAAGCAATAGGTGCCACAGAAATGTTGTAGTCTCAACTCTCGATGGACACCCCAACTGTGCTGTGCAGTGAGGGAAGGGAGGAAAATGGCAGTGCAAGAAGAAAGCAATAGGTGCCACAGAAATGTAGTCTCACTTCTCGATGGACACCCCAACTGTGCTGTGCAGTGAGGGAAGGGAGGAAAATGGCAGTGCAAGAAGAAAGCAGTAGGTGCCACAGAAATGTTGTAGTAACTGTCTCACTTCTCGATGGACACCCCAACTGTGCTGTGCAGTGAGGGAAGGGAGGAAAATGGCAGTGCAAGAAGAAAGCAATAGGTGCCACAGAAATGTTGTAGTCTCAACTCTCGATGGACACCCCAACTGTGCTGTGCAGTGAGGGAAGGGAGGAAAATGGCAGTGCAAGAAGAAAGCAATAGGTGCCACAGAAATGTTGTAGTAACTGTCTCACTTCTCGATGGACACCCCAACTGTGCTGTGCAGTGAGGGAAGGGAGGAAAATGGCAGTGCAAGAAGAAAGCAATAGGTGCCACAGAAATGTTGTAGTCTCACTTCTCAATGGACACCTCAACTGTTCTGTGCAGTGAGGGAAGGGAGGAAAATGGCAGTGCAAGAAGAAAGCAGTAGGTGCCACAGATGTGTTGTAGTAACTGTCTCACTTCTGGATGGACACCCCAATTGTGTTGTGCAGTGAGGGAAGAGAGGAAAATGGCAGTGCAAGAAGAAAGCAATAGGTGCCACAGAAATGTAGTCTCACTTCTCGATGGACACCCCAACTGTGCTGTGCAGTGAGGGAAGGGAGGAAAATGGCAGTGCAAGAAGAAAGCAATAGGTGCCACAGAAATGTAGTCTCACTTCTCGATGGACACCCCAACTGTGCTGTGCAGTGAGGGAAGGGAGGAAAATGGCAGTGCAAGAAGAAAGCAATAGGTGCCACAGAAATGTTGTAGTAACTGTCTCACTTCTCGATGGACACCCCAACTGTGCTGTGCAGTGAGGGAAGGGAGGAAAATGGCAGTGCAAGAAGAAAGCAATAGGTGCCACAGAAATGTTGTAGTAACTGTCTCACTTCTCAATGGACACCCCAACTGTGCTGTGCAGTGAGGGAAGGGAGGAAAATGGCAGTGCAAGAAGAAAGCAATAGGTGCCACAGAAATGTTGTAGTAACTGTCTCACTTCTCGATGGACACCCCAACTGTGCTGTGCAGTGAGGGAAGGGAGGAAAGTGGCAGTGCAAGAAGAAAGCAATAGGTACCGCAGTGGAGAGCTGGGGAATAATTTAGACCACCTGGGGTTCTCTGGCTCAGTAGTCGAGCGCCCTAACCACTGAGCCATTGTGGCGGGTCCCTTATTCTAGGGAAGAATTTACTGAAAAGTCTTTGTTGCCAAAAGCTGCATGAATGGCTTGGCTCGAAATATACTTGCGAATGCTGACTATTCAAAAGTGGCAGTGGCACAGATGAAGACAACGGCGTGGACAGCAAACACTCAGCATCGTAACTAACTAGCAGTTTGTGCTAAGTTTTATCCAGTACACAAATGCGCAGTAGAGTTATAACCTGCAAATAGAAATGTACCAACAGCTTGCTGAATGCTTCATTCAAAGCACAAAGTGTGAAGGTATTATAATTTACTGAAAATAAGTGGAAACATGCATACATAATCTTTTATTCTTTCAATCTTTGTGTATTATGTTGATTGGGTCCATGCATAGAAACATCATTGTCAAAGTGTGATATTGTATGCACAAATGCACATTCACACGCTTCACGCAAATAAGAAATAGACTTGCGACTGATGTTCCCAAAAATGCAGTAGTACAATCATAACATTAGTGTGATAAAGCAAAGAGAACATTGGTTTCTTAGTATCGGCATGACAGTTACATACAATTGTTTTGAGTTGGCTCACTTATTCTCACTATTTTTATTCTTATTTTCACTTATTCTTAGCCTCCATTTTTGTACTTTTGACGCAGGGCCTCAATGACTTGGCTGACAAGTCCAAATTTCCCTTCCGTTTTGTTGAGGGCTACATCTCTACTGTGGAGGTGTCCATTCCCTGGACCAGGCCCTTCACAGACAACAGTGTCTTTGAGGTCGATGGCCTCTTACTCACTGTGCAGCCCAAGGAGAGGATGGATGACGGTATGTGGTGGTGTTGCCACCTCAGCATTCTGGTGTTGTTTGGAATGGATCAATGCTTTTACAGGGTCCCCTAAATTGTTTGTTCTATAGGATAAGCTGTCTGACTAGTTGGTGTTGCATCGTTTCTTTTTTCAGTAGCGCGTAGCAACAAGAAGAGGGAACATGGAAAAACAGGAGGAGATAAGAGCGGTGATTTTTTTAAACCTTTTTTCTTTTTAAAGAGTTGAACTTAAACTTTGTTTTGCCGAACCACTGCATAATACCTAAACAAAATGTCTGCCAGGTGTACGGATGTGTGCAAAAGCAAAAAATAAAAAATAAAAATAAATAATGAATTATTCTGCCAGGATCCTACACTTATGCAGGCAGCAAGCCAAGCCCGTGTATCATTAACAAAGAGCAGCAAGAATTGGTGAATGGGCAGTTGGAACACTGCGGAAGCCTCGCTTGAAGAAAAGTCCAACAGCTAACTCGGCTAGAAAGTTCTAATGCGATTTTAACTTTTTTTTTTATTTTTCTAGAGAATAAACAGTAGTAACGTGTGAAAAGCCAGTAGTAACAAAGCTAAAAGCAAAAAAATTAAAACGTGGTGAGCACTAGTTGGTATGCAAGGGTGGCACGAAGATGTGGTAGGGGTGAATGACCGCATTAAAGGGAAAGTGATGCACGTGAAATTTAAAAAAAATTTAATTTGTAAATGAAAAGCCAGCAATTAACACATGAATAGAGGATAAATAGACAAAGTTGATAAAATCAAGACAGTTGACAGGCTAATATAAGAAACGTAGGGGCTTGTAAAACATGTCAATAAAACCAGTGTGCAGTCAGATAAAACTAGAGCCGAATGCAACCTCCTTATCCGAAAGGGAAACGGATGGCATGTTGACGGTTCTCCTTTGAGCTTCGAAATCTTGTCAGCCTCCACTGTTTTATGCGTCAGCTTATTGTGGCATTTTTTTTTTTTTTTCAAAACACTTCTCTCCTTGAGCATAGGGGAGTTCTATTCTTCACCATCGTAGTTTTGATAGTGAGCAGTCAAGTTTCTTAGAAGTGGCGCTGATAAATGATTGTGGTGCTCTGTCAGCCTTTTGTTGATACGCTGGCCCGCTTGGCCATTGTGCACCTCGTTGCATGACAGTGGGACAGAGTAGATTACGTCTTCCGTGCATGTGACTAAGGGGTTTTTGTGCCACGTGGTACAAATGACTCCCCTCTTTTTCATGCCATTTACTCTTCCACAAAGTCTGGACAGGCTCCGAGGAGCTGCAAAGACCGCGTCTACTCCAACTTCCTTTCCTGTTTTCTTGAGTTTATGTGAAACTTGGTGCATGTAGGGAACAACGGCAACCTTTTTGTTTCACTCTCACTTCAGCCGAGGTGCCGGAACTCGTGTGTCGTAATGTTTCTCGCATGTTCCGTCCTCGTGTTGCTAGGTGCTGGTGAAAAAAAAAAACTCTTTTAGAGCGCAGTTCTTAAACGCCTGTTCGTGGCTTCTGCATCATAGTCGGTGGTGGCGGCATAACACACCACCTGACAACCATGGCAGGTAGTAGCAGAGTGAAATGCCACCTGCCGCGGTGAAAGCGGAGGAATGGACAACTTGGAAGGTGGCTGCCACGGGAAAATCCCAGAGGATGGCTAGCAGCATAACACGCCACCTGCTAGTGGCAGGTGGCGTGTGAAGAGCTGCGTTCTGAAATTTCTCATTACCGACTCTTGTAATCGTCTGTAAATTTTTTTCCATGTGGTGTGTAAACCTTCTCAGTCATTAGGTCTAGATCACATGCATGTGAACGTCTGAGCCAAGTATAGCATTTCCACGTACAATGAAAGACCTGCAGTATTGCTTTTCTGCTGGGCTGTTTTCCATTCCCCCACTGGTTTTCAAATCTCGATATTTCTTATTTATTTATTTATTTATTCTTCACCTTGCTGTGATGGTGTTTTCATAGGTCATAATAAACTGCACATCTTCAACCAAAATTTTTAACTTTAACCCAATGTTTCGAAGCCGACTTGGCTCCTTCATCAGGGGTGACTGAGGGCAGTAGCTAGGGTCTTTTAAGTATGGAGGGCGGGAGGGTCATATAACATCTTAGCAGAAGATTGAAGGCTGATGTAACCGAATGAGTTCGTTCAAAGTCGCTAATGGCAAATGTTATCGGGAATAGAGCTGTAGAAAAAGCAGATTGAGCAAGGCTGGTGAGTCATATTCCTTAACTGGCATTAGGGACATTTAGAGTAGGGTGGTCCTATTGGTTAGGGACACAGGGGAGCAACAAGGTGCCACTGGACACCCTATCAATTAGGGACATACGGGAATAGCGGGACACCAGTGCACATATGCAGCGGTGTCCTGCTATTCCCCTACGCCCCTAACAGATAGGGTCACTCTATTCTAAATGTCCGTGTTACATAATTGGGTTGCATGGATGATAAAAAAAAATACAGAGGCAATCACCGGGCAGTCACAAGCACCTCATAGTGCCTGTGATGACATATAGCCTCCATACATGTGTAGCTAAGATGGCAGCAAAAAAACAGCAGCGATTTTGGATGTGAGAACATGGGAAGCTTGTAGGGGATTTCATGGGAGCTTGTTGCTAAACAGGTTGCTCCTTGATGTGGTTGTTCCCTGTCTCGTGACCAGTCTGTGTTGTCCCAGTGCCTTTAACAAACTAATGATTATTGTAGTGCATGTAAAGACCGCTTGATTTTTTTTACTGCAACAGCAGTTAAGGGCAGTTTTCCCAGTTCTGCGTCGCCGGTGTAGCACTAACGAGTGCGAGTAGGAACGAAGGAGGAAAGGGGAGCAGCGCTGTGCCGTATCATGGACCCGTGGCTACCCCTGTCCACTGCGGTGCAAACTAGTGCTTGCGGCGGTCGCTTGTGGTGCGATCAGAGTGGTCGCGCCAAGATCACAGCCGGAATAAAGAAAAAGAAGAAGACATATATTAGTGACCAGGTGCTCTGTGTTCTTTTTTCTTTTCTCCGAGAGTGCAGTGTGCCATCACTGCTCTGCTCTGTTTTGTTGTCATCTCACTGTGCAGCGTCCATGTTTGAGCCCATGTGGGAAAGCATGATGATGTCCAGCATGGAGCGGGCTGAGAAGTACCTGAAGGAGGATCCACTGGACATTGAGAAAGAAGATTCCTATTCATCGAGCAGCGACCGCATTCCGGGCTTTGAGCAGTTTGCCCAGTCCATCGAGACTGGTGAGTAGAAAGCAAGGGGCACTTCTCTACTGACGGGTGGGTCTTTTGAAGTGTTGCCGTGGGCTTTGAAGGAAATCTTGAGGACAGCTCTAAAAGACGCATGTATGGCTTGCAAAATTGCATTTGAAAGTTCACCCCACCCCCTGATTCAAATACAGGACGTCTACATAGAAAAGGACTCCGGGACAACTGTTTCGAAATGAATGTGGCAGAGTATCCCGGCATCTAGGATCTGTGTCCAAGAAATTGTGCAGACGCACTGCAGTTTACTCTTGAAGAAGATCCGTGATGAATACGTGTATTTTTTTTTGCCTTTCATAGATCACTTACTTACTGAAGCTCCATTCTTAACAAAAGCAGTCGCTTTGCTGTCACAATGTGTTAGTCTATCGATATGGGCCAGCTTCAGTTTGTCCTCAGTGCTCCTTTAGAAATAGGGGCACTGAGGGAGAATATGAACAAAAATTTGGGCAATCAGGAAATAGGGATGGTCCTCAATGTCCCGTTTAAAATGGAGTCACTGAGGGAAAATATGGCCAAACATATGTGCAATTGGGGAAATAGGGACAACCCTCAGACCCTTTAAAATGGGGACACTGAGGGGAAATATGGACAACTATATGGACAATGGGGAGAAAATAGGGAAGACCTCAGTTGCCACTTTAAAATAGGGACACCGAGGGAAATGTGGATAGATATATGGGCAATAGGGAAAATAGGGGGCCCTTATCGTGAAGCTGTTGTCCCTTCGAAGTGACACTGAGGACAAATTGAAGTTTGCCTGTGTTGATAGACTGCCGCATTGTAATGGCAAAGTGACTGCTTTAGCTGAAAATGGAGATTCTTCAGTGGGTTATCTATGAAAGGCTGAAAAAAAAAACAAAGTACAGGTGTCATCATCACATTGTTATCGGTAGTTCATTCGCTTCTCGACAGGAATGTTGGGGAAGTGGACACTTCGTACTTGGCTACTTGGCGTGTGAGTATTGGCTAGGATTCAGTCGTAACAGTACGACTCTTCTGGAGGCGCACTTCCAAGAAATTACTGTGTTATTTTCCATTCTAACCTGACACTGAACATTCACTTTCGTCAAATTTATTAAAAAGGGCAAAATGCACAAATAAAAGCATTTGACTATTTCGTTACTGTAATGAGAGAAAGTCACCCATCGCATGCTGCAATGCTTTGCGGAGAAGCCAATCTAGCTCACATTTGCCACTCGGCTTTTTGCGGCCTCTGCAATTGCTGAGAGTGGCTTCGAAGCGGTGGTAAAACTACAGAAAAGTGTCTCCTAGTTGCTGTTCTTTGGCTGACTAAATTTTGCTTCTCAGGCGTTAGCTTTTATAGAAATTTTATAATACAAATTTTGGCTATGTCGAACCATTTTGTAGTTTTTACCTAATTGCTAGTATAAGCATCTACCACTGTATTACCTTTTGTAATTTCCATCTGAGTAGATCGTCACAATTGGTATGGCAGATATACTTTTTGTGCTTCTGCAATTTTTTTTGCTTTGCTGCTTCTTTAGAAATATTTTTAGCTCGAACTAATAATGTAAAAAAGTATGTTTATCAATCTATATTTTGATGTATTATATCTTACTTTGAAAATTTTTGCTTGCTGTGGAAAATTTATATCAAACAAACTTTGAAGACTGCTTTATTTCATGTAGTGTCAGAAAAAAATTTCTAGCTGAAAGAGTTTTTGCGTTATTGTCTTATAAACTCAAACCTTTGGTGGCTACTTAATAAATAAATTGGAAATATTTTGTATGTTCCAGAATGTTTTTAATATTTTTTTTCTCCAAGACGTATTATCTTGTCAGTTTAATCTTTTTCTAAGTTTTTGACTTCTGTGTGTGTTTGCCGATTTTTTTTCGCCATAGCCACACCAAGTATTTGTGTGGAAAAAATGTCTTCTGAAAGTACATTCTATTTCCATCACGTTTATGTAAGTTTCATTTTTTTTACACCTCACATATTTTGCAGGAAAAAATTATGCCTCGGACCTATCAAAACCAGTCCTTTTTCCCGCGGTAACGAAAGAGTTAATTTCGTGCCCACAGAAGGAGACCATCGCGGCGCAGCTTTGATTTTGCAGCATTATCCACGCCTCCGGCCTAACTCAAACCAAGCCAAATGCAAAGTGTCCACTTACCAGCATTCCTGCCGCAGATAAAGTGAAGAAACTTGCTTAGACGGGGGTTACCTTTTTTTCACTCTAGGTAAGTTTGGGAAACTCTGTTCCTTACACAGCAGGGGGACGTAAAAATTCCCCTTGTTGTTCAGAGATGTGTTGAGTGGGGCTTGAGAAAAGCTGTCTTCTCGGTCCCTGAGGTGTGCCGTCATTGTGTTTCCACACTTGGCGTTGCATGCTTTAGAAGGTGCGGAAAATCCAAGCTGATGGGGATAAATACGTGGTGGGGATAACATTAAAGACAACCCATGTATTTATCCCCCACCCCATTGCTTTGCTTCCGCAGTGCTGAGCAGGATCAAGGTGAAGCTGACCAATGTTGTCGTCAGGGTGGAACACTTTCTCGGGCCTTCCTTGAAGCACGGCATCGCGCTAGAACTGCGCTTTGCATCGTGAGTGCTTTCTTTATGACCTCTTTTGTGCCTTTTTGTGTATCATGAACTTTTGTTGAAATAAGGCTGAGCACTGATTCGTCAATTTGTAATAATGACCAAAATAAATGGCCAGGCTATGCGGAGATAGTACCCACGAATACCCACGAAAAATCAGCAAGGATTTGCGAAGTCTGAAATGACTGTGGTCTAGTAGAAATTGAGTGGTGGTTTTGAGTGGGACACGTAATATGTGGGAGAGATAGCCAGTGTTTTATTATCTGGAAAATTACCGACACAGAGGAAATGGAAGTGTAGTCTGAGATGGCACGAATACAAGGCAGCATGGTGAACTTCGAAAAATCATTCAGGAGGCCACCTGTTGCATCACAGGAGCTATAAGAAACCTTTAGTCGTGCCGTGGACTTGACTTGGCTTTTCATGGCAATGGCCGTGGTGACATCTGAAACGAAAAAAAAACAAAAAACACAAAGGTGCAGACTTGTTGCGGCAGACAGTTGATCCTACTGCCAGGTCATGGAAACTGAAGCTGAAACAGTATCAGACACTAACATGTCAGAAGTTCAGCCATGGAGGCAAATTTACGGTTTGTGATCATGCTGCCAGTTTACAAACATTAACTGCATGCAGTAATCTGCAACGGCTGGAGGTGGGTTAGTTGGATGCGATAACTGTTGTGGGGCAAACACTGCTCATTCAGCACACACAACTGCAGCAAACTTCAGCAGTGATGATGATGACAATGATGGGTATGCGGCCATCACTGCCACCACCACCACCGTCATCATCAAAAGTGCTTTTAACAGAAGAGTGGAAGCAGCAGTCTGCATAGTTATAGCTCCAACACACTAACAATGCTTCAATAACAATGGACTCAAGGTGCACCAAATGAAATAGAATTCTGGCAATCGTGCGGTACAGTAGCTCATTCATCCAACATTTGCCACATTGGAGCAACAAATTATCAGCAGATTTTTGTGGCCACTTTTTTAGATTTTGCAGGGCCAGTTTTCACTTCCGGAATTAGACTCTAGCATGTGGTTAACATGTGCCCCACCAGGTGGCACTCTTGTGTTATGTGAGGACCAAGGTGGGGAATTCTGGGTCTTGGCTGGCAGCCTTTTGTCTTGGCTTGCGGCAGAATTAGACGTATCGGTCTTTGCATGTCACCTCCTGTACACAAGCATCACCTAATGCTCGTGGTTTTTTTTGGGTTGTTCTCTTCTGTGGCGTAGCATCGACTACTTTGACGAAGAAGGCTGCAAGGTTGGCGAAGTAGCAGCTGAAAGGATTGCTCAGCGTGTTCATGAACGCTTCTCTGTATCTACCAAGACAATACTCTTCAACGGCGTGGGCCTTTACACGGACGAGTTTTCACTGGAGAAGCCCCTGGCTGAGATGATGTCGAGGTTGACCACTGACACCGAAGTAAGTGATGCGATTGTTGCGCTTCCAAGACCTTGCATGGCACTGATGGTTATGCTGGTAATTTGGCTTGCCTACATGCCTTGTGGATGCCTGAAAACCATAATGAATATTTAAAGGGGGTGAGGTCATTGGACCAAACATTTTTAACGCGATGTTTAGCGGCAATGTCTATCGAGATACCAGCAACCACAGTGCCACTGGCAGCATAGCGACAGTTTGCCTTTTTGAAACATTGGAGGAGATTATGAGAAAGCAGAGTTAAACTGTGCAAGAAACGGGGATTAGCTGCGAAATAAAAAAACCGTGGCATCCCAGATTTTTTCCATGTACGCTATGTGTTGTGCTCATACCTAACCTAACCTAACCTAACCTAACCTAACCTAACCTAACCTAACCTAACCTAACCTAACCTAACCTAACCTAACCTAACCTAACCTAACCTAACCTAACCTAACCTAACCTAACCTAACCTAACCTAACCTAACCTAACCTAACCTAACCTAACCTAACCTAACCTAACCTAACCTAACCTAACCTAACCTAACCTAACCTAACCTAACCTAACCTAACCTAACCTAACCTAACCTAACCTAACCTAACCTAACCTAACCTAACCTAACCTAACCTAACCTAACCTAACCTAACCTAACCTAACCTAACCTAACCTAACCTAACCTAACCTAACCTAACCTAACCTAACCTAACCTAACCTAACCTAACCTAACCTAACCTAACCTAACCTAACCTAACCTAACCTAACCTAACCTAACCTAACCTAACCTAACCTAACCTAACCTAACCTAACCTAACCTAACCTAACCTAACCTAACCTAACCTAACCTAACCTAACCTAACCTAACCTAACCTAACCTAACCTAACCTAACCTAACCTAACCTAACCTAACCTAACCTAACCTAACCTAACCTAACCTAACCTAACCTAACCTAACCTAACCTAACCTAACCTAACCTAACCTAACCTAACCTAACCTAACCTAACCTAACCTAACCTAACCTAACCTAACCTAACCTAACCTAACCTAACCTAACCTAACCTAACCTAACCTAACCTAACCTAACCTAACCTAACCTAACCTAACCTAACCTAACCTAACCTAACCTAACCTAACCTAACCTAACCTAACCTAACCTAACCTAACCTAACCTAACCTAACCTAACCTAACCTAACCTAACCTAACCTAACCTAACCTAACCTAACCTAACCTAACCTAACCTAACCTAACCTAACCTAACCTAACCTAACCTAACCTAACCTAACCTAACCTAACCTAACCTAACCTAACCTAACCTAACCTAACCTAACCTAACCTAACCTAACCTAACCTAACCTAACCTAACCTAACCTAACCTAACCTAACCTAACCTAACCTAACCTAACCTAACCTAACCTAACCTAACCTAACCTAACCTAACCTAACCTAACCTAACCTAACCTAACCTAACCTAACCTAACCTAACCTAACCTAACCTAACCTAACCTAACCTAACCTAACCTAACCTAACCTAACCTAACCTAACCTAACCTAACCTAACCTAACCTAACCTAACCTAACCTAACCTAACCTAACCTAACCTAACCTAACCTAACCTAACCTAACCTAACCTAACCTAACCTAACCTAACCTAACCTAACCTAACCTAACCTAACCTAACCTAACCTAACCTAACCTAACCTAACCTAACCTAACCTAACCTAACCTAACCTAACCTAACCTAACCTAACCTAACCTAACCTAACCTAACCTAACCTAACCTAACCTAACCTAACCTAACCTAACCTAACCTAACCTAACCTAACCTAACCTAACCTAACCTAACCTAACCTAACCTAACCTAACCTAACCTAACCTAACCTAACCTAACCTAACCTAACCTAACCTAACCTAACCTAACCTAACCTAACCTAACCTAACCTAACCTAACCTAACCTAACCTAACCTAACCTAACCTAACCTAACCTAACCTAACCTAACCTAACCTAACCTTGCTCAGCCCTAGCCACAAAATCGTAGTGCTGTAAAACCTTACTTCAAGGGAGTGGAAAAAAATGTCCGGGTTATCCGAAAGTTGAATTATCTAATAACTGCCGGGAAACTGCCGAAAACTGCTTGCATCATGGCAGATTTATTTGATGAAAAACTGTGCAACGGTCTTGGGCTTTTGGGATGAAATCTCTGCAGCAGTGACAATTTCTTGGGATTCCATCAAATTCTTCATTGCATATCGCATTATCGGGATTATCAGAAGCAGAACTGCTCTATAATGATAATGGTCTCTGCAGTCTCTTTCCCGATGTGACGCAGTAGCAGTGCATCCTCCTTATAAGCGGTGGCACCGCATGTGAAGAGTGCGCAGTTCCGGCACGCTGGAAGAACGGACAAATTACACGGACGAAAGTGAGGGCGACACGAATTGGCACCGAATCGGCATGATGCTTTGAAAAGGGATAGGAATAGTGACAAGTTAATTAGCGTTCCAATCAGTGATGGACCCTCCTTGTTAATGGCGCGCAGCCTGACTTGGCTACCTATGCGTAGCTGTGGACGTGGTGGCAAAACACCAGAAATGAAGCTGCGCAGGTGGGCTGTTTCTTGGCCTGGCAATGGGTGCCCTCCGATTGTCGTCATGCCTGCCGTCACTTGCATGCTAGAAGTGCACTGTGCTATGTGGTTCAGGCCTGAGGACGGATGTTTGGATGATCGCTAGCCAAGTAGGTTATACTTTGACTCGGCGCCGCTTCGAGAGCTCGTCTGAATTAGCCGGTGCGGGCCCTGTAGTGACTGGATTAATGAATGTCCCACGCCATCAATATACATGGGATTAGGGTGGGAATGCCATTACAGTCAAACCTGGATATAACGAAATTGAAAAAAGTTCGCAATTTTTCGTTATATCCAGGTTTTCGTTAGATGCAGTTTTGGGTTAAGACTGGTAAGGATCATGCCAAAACTAAATAAAAATTCGACAGATATCAATTCAAGTGAACTCGCCATTCAAAGAATTTATTTAATAGAGAAAAATGCGTAATTTTCGCTTGCTGTTTTTGCCCAATTGAAGCCACTACTCGGCGCTTCAAGGAAACTAAGGCATCCAGGGCTGCTTCATCGTCCTGCGAGCCGACGAAATGGCGCAGAACGTCCACCACGTCCATCAGTTCCCTCGCGGTGGGCACAGCACAAAACGTATCAGGCTCTGACGAACCGCCACCTTCAAGGCTATCCTTAACGGTTTCCACAAGTGCCGCATCAGTCATCTCTTCCATAGCCACGGCGCCGTTGTCCACGAACAAAAAGTTGCACAGCTCGACACCGTCGGGCACCCCACCGTTCATGCGTAGTTCATCCCACGCTTCTGCGACCTCGGGTGGGCTTGAAAGTTCGTCTTCAGTGACTGTAGCTTGAATGGCCTTATTTACCTGAGCCTTGGCGAAGCAATTGGCGATCACTTGTGATTCGACCTCTTGCCACGACGCAGCAAGCATTCCGATTGCTTGGTAGATATCCACTTTTGTTGGCCGTTCAAGGCGGATGTCCAGGAGCATCTTTTGTATCAATCGACGGCGGTAACAGCATTTAAAGCTGTTAATAACCCCTTTGTCTAAGGGTTGTACCAGAGAAGTGCAGTTAGGTGGCAAATACTGCAGCTCGACGTTCGAAAGCTGTAGGCCTTCCACATGGTGCGCGGAGCAGTTGTCAAGCAGCAAAAAAATGCTGCGAACTTGTCGCTTGACATCTTGGTTGAGCTCCTTCAGCCAGTCGGAAAAAATTGCCCACGACATCCAAGCTTTGGAGTTTGCCACATATTTTACTGGCATCCGCCTTGTTCCTTTAAAACATCCGGATCAGGCATTGCGGCCAATAACCAATAGGATTCGCTTGTCGCTGCCATCAGTGTTGGCGCAAAGCAAAACCGTCACACGGAGTTTACTTTGCTTTCCGCCGCGGCAGTCTTCTCCTTTTAGTGAGAACGGGCGGCTCGGTAGCATTTAATAAACCAGGGCCGTCTCATCAGCATTATAAATGTCGGCAGCTTCATAGTGGCTGAAAATGCCGGGAAGCTTCTCAGCCACCCACGAGGCAGCAGCATCGCTGTCTGCGGAGGCAGACTCGCCAGATACCACTTTTCCGACGACATCGTGCCGGCTTTTAAATCCTTGTAGCCAGCCGTTACTCGCTTTGAAGTCGTCGTGGCCCAGGATGCAAGCAAGATCTATGGCTTTCTGCTGCAAAATCACGCCACTTATGGGCACGTTTTGTGCTCGTCTGTCCAAAAACCATGCAAAAACGGCGTTGTACACATCAGCATACGTCGACGTCTTCAGTCTTTTCTTTTGGGCACTTGTGCCCGACTCCATCGCACTGCGGATGCTTTGTTCTGCAGCAAGAATGGTTGACAGGGCGCTGGCTGGTATATTGAAGCGGGCAGCGACAGCCTTCTTTTTTTCGCCGGCGGTAACCGCATTCAAAATCGAGAGCTTATCTTCAAGCGACAAAACTTTGCATTTCCTCACAGCGGAACTCATCGTAACGAACCGACACCGTAAACACACACCAGCACACGCACGTCAACATGCTGACGAAGAAGAAGAAGGCTTACCATAACTGCGCCGCAACACCACGAAGAATTTGTCATAGTAGTGCCACCTAGTGTCAAGCTACAAAATGAAAGCTTAAAAGTTGCTACGCTTGCCACGGAGCGGCGCTCAACATCATCATCATCACCGAGGTCTGCTTGTTTGCTGCGATTGCAAGCGTTCTGCTCGCGGTCTACTTTACCTTTTAATATAAAAACTTACTTAAACAATATTCATTAAAGTTGCGCACTGCCTGGTCAAATTTCGGGCAAAACATTACAAGATACAGCTCGATGATCAGAGCCACGGATTCGTTACATCAATGTCGACTGCCGCAACGAGTTCGTTACATGGAGGTCGCCTATACATGGGCTTCAATGGGGGATGTGCTGGGGAATTGAAAAATTTCGTAAAATCCAGGAATTCGTTACATAGAGGTTCGTTACATAGAGGTTCAACTGTACAGTTTAAATTTCTGAATTAATTATGGTCGAATCAACGAGGTTTTATTCTATTTCAACTCCAGGCAATGTAGCCTGACCATTTGGAAAGCCGTGGAATTTTAATTTAACACAGCACGAAGCAACAGTTGGTTCTGGTCCGACTTCTTTGGCAGTATAAAATATAAATTCTTCCCAAAACAACCAGTTTTGGCCTCGCTGTTGGTACTATAGTAAGAAAAGATCTATAAGCATGTGCCAAGATTTTTTACTTGTCTCTGGCAGTAAATTGTCCCCTGAAGGAGACATTTTGATCATGCACAGCCGCACCTCGATATAACGAAGTTATACTTGCATTCAAAAACTTTGTTAACGCGAATTTCGTTAAGTCGAGGTTTCTGTGTATCAGCAGCTAAAGCCTAAATAAAGTTAGATTCTTAGAACGCTCCTGGTAGATTGTACCTTGTAAATACAGTAGAATCTCAGTGACACTATTTGGTTGATCCGAATTTTAAATGTATCTTGGCCAGAGTGCGTTACAAGTACGTTATGGCTCGAGATGACGCCAACAATTTTTTCAGGCCACAGTGTATGACACGAGCACGCGAACCAGCAGGCGCTTGCCAGCGGTCACCCGGCATTGATGATGCCTTTCAGAAGAGGCTACTTGGTGACATATTGAGGAAAAAGGGTCCAAACACGCATTGTGGACTTTTCCGGCCAAAAACAGTCCAGCCTAAAAAAAAAGCACCAAGTGGTGCCTGCAACGATGGCAGGCAGCAGGCTTTTGTGCGATACACTAGTGGCTGATGGTGGAGTACTCCCACTGTGGGTTTCATACATACACGATAGATGGCGCAGTGGTGCGTTCTGCTCTGCAGATTGAAGCCCTCTGGCAACATTTCTGCATAAAAGGGCGCATGCAAATCGCAGTATGCCTCTGCTAAAGTTTTCATTCTCATCTGCCTGTCAAGGAGGCTGCTGGTATCCTCATGCAGTGCGCGGGGACCTTGTTAAATAGAAATTGCAGTTAAAATTACGTCTTAAAATTGTGAAAAAAAAGTCTTGGTTTTCACTGGGGTCGAGATTGGGAAACAAAAAAAAATGCGTTACTTCGTGAATTTTGTTGAATTGAGATTTGTTATATCAGAGTTCCATTTTAAACGCTTTTGCGGTGCGTGCTGTCTGGCAACTTGGAATGTTTCCAAGTTGGTACTTTATCGGGCTTGAGGTAATCTCTGCACAAGCGAGGAGTAACTACTGGAGTTCATTTATCATTTGCGTCGCTTGCTTCATCTGTGCGTGTCCTTTTTTTGTGTGTTCTTGTGTGATAGTACCTCGTGTAGTGCCCCAAGAACAAATAGAAGCACAGCTGCTTCTTTTTCACCTCATTTCTTAACGTTAACTTATTGTGGCCTTCTTATTAATGATAGCAGCTCTGTGAATTGGCTGGTTTTAAGGCTATTGTATGCGTATGTTGACATTCTGAGTGAAGTGGTTATGTGCTTGGCCACGAGTGGTGTTGGCAGGATGCCTTGTGGTGCTTCGCAGGAGCCCCAGGAGATGATGGCGGGTTGCGCTGGTGCCTCGCCGCCACTCGCCCCGACCCACCAGCCACCACCTGCAGAGCCCCCCACGGAGCCTATACTCATCTGTCAGCTGACGGGTCAGCAGGAGCTCAGAATACGTTTAAAGCAGGATGACTCTGTGGAAGGATCTGGGGTGAGTCGCGCCGTTTTGTTGCATTGCATTCTCAGCTGCGATATCAGTGGTGGCCTGGTGTCTTGAGCTTCCACCACGTACGCGAGTGTGAGGTGTGGCATTCGATTCCGAGTGCCGCCGAGGCTTCGCGCTGGTTTTTCAATGAGTGCACAAGCTTTCCCTCGGACCAGTGCTTGGCTTCTGTGCAGCGAAATGCTTTGTGGGAAAATGGGGGTCATTGCGCCCACCTCGAGTAGACCGAAATGCATTTACAAGGCAACTGGTGGAACTGCTGCGACAGTTGCACCAAACTGCGCCAAATGGCAAATCGGTCTACACTCTAAACAGGAAGGTGTAAAAAGGGAGTAAGCTGTACTCTAGCGGACTCCCAAAATGGCAAATCGGTCTACACTCTAAACAGAAAGGTGTAAAAAGGGAGTAAGCTGTACTCTAGCGGACTCCCAAAATGGCAAATCGGTCTACACTCTAAACAGAAAGGTGTAAAAAGGGAGTAAGCTGTACTCTAGCGGACTCCCAAAATGGCAAATCGGTCTACACTCTAAACAGAAAGGTGTAAAAAGGGAGTAAGCTGTACTCTAGCGGACTCCCAAAATGGCAAATCGGTCTACACTCTAAACAGAAAGGTGTAAAAAGGGAGTAAGCTGTACTCTAGCGGACTCCCATATAAGAGTGCGCTAGAGGATGGCTTACTCCGTTTTTAAACCCATATAGGCGTAACCATGTTTGAAGTGTGCATGCCTCTACAAAATCGAGTTTTCACTCGCTTTTGCACCACATTTGCGTCTAAAGGTCAGCGAAAAACTTGGTCAAGAATAAAACTGAAATTGAAGTCTATGCTTTCACACGTTGGCTACGCAGTCCTTCCACAACAGTGTCGCAGAAAGTAGAAGTATGGAAATATTCCAGATTTCGAATAGTTAGAGAATAGAATCTGCCGTTAAATCTAGATTTGAGTTCTACCACAGGTTTTGCGTTCGAAGTTTGGAATGAATATCTTAAAATCTCAGGATTTTCCTGCTCCTCTAAACTTGTGGTCAAAAATTGCGGCGTTTATAAACAGCTCTTGCTAGCCTGACGTGTGTGATCTCGTGCCTGTCACGTAAATGAACCTGTGCTTTCCTTGTGTGGTTGATCACCACCAGGTGGCAAAAGCACACGCACCTTAGTGCTTGGGAAAGAAATTCGGCGACGATCATCGAGAGCCGCCGAGGCTACGCTCTTCATTTGTGAGTCTGAAAACTGGAGTGTAGCTCCACATGCTGCGTCATTTTGCCATGTCGTGAAGCAGCCAACAGTTGGCTGTGGGTGTGCTTATGAAGAATGTGAACTGGTGCCAGTACCACTACCATTTTCAAACTCTATGATGCGTGGTACGCACGGAAGCAGCCTGCAGAGTAAAGCAGGGTGACCACTTTCACATTGCACAATTTACTTTCTATTGGAAGGTGTTTTAAAAGGTCATATGAAAGAAGTGCAAGGCAGAAACAAATGCCTCGGATCCAAACAAAACCAAATCAGGCCTTTGGGAGCCCGTTCTAATTAACTGGTGCGAGACTCGTAGCGTCTGAATTAGTGAGCATGCAACGTCATAGGCTTACAAGGGCGCCGGCTGGGACTGTGCTGGCAGTTCGAGTTATCCAGATTTTTGAATTAACGGGGTTCGAATTAATAGGCTTTTATTGTGTATGATTGCTTTTTGTGTGTTGCATGTTTTGCTCTTTCTTCACCAGGTGGATTTCGATGTCAGCCTCGGCCATATGGCGTTGTTTCTCCGTCCAAGGCTGATCCACTTGCTCATCAAAGTGGCGCAAGAGTTCCTGAGCCCCAGTGAGTTATCTTTCAATGCCACCGCATGACTGCACTGTGAACTTGTTGGGAAGGGGTTACATTATTGATTCACCACTTCATAAGAGACACTGAGGACAGCTCCATGCATTTTTGTTTTGTTAGTAAAAATTTATTCCAGGGCTCTTTCCGACTGTGTTGATGCCTGTCCAGCCACAAAAGATGCAGTTGTTGTTGACAAAATTGGATTTGTTGGAGAAAATTTCCCCGCCACATGATTCAAATCCATGACATCTAAATCGAAAAGGACTCGGTGATCATCGTTTAGGAGTAAATGGTGCTGTACCCTAGCCTCTGGGATCCATGCCCAAAAAACTGCGTCGATGCGCCGCAGTTAGTTTGCAATATCGGCCGGTGATGCTGATGCTTGTATTTCATTTTTTTTTTAACCTTTTCTAGCTTAAAAAAGTTGTGTTTTTGGTGAAAGTAGGGTATTTGTCATTAGAACACAGTAATCTATTGGTACAGGCGAACTTCAGTGGGTCCTCAGTGGTTTTTTTTTAATGGCTTTTCTTTGGTTTTTTTCAATGGCTTTTTTACAATCGTTTTTCTTGTATGAGGGAACTGAACATTGCTTTGTGTCATTGTGTTTAGACTGTATATTTAATAGCCGTCGTTTGCATCAGCTAATCAGGGTACCGTAAAAACCGGACTATAGGTCGGACCGGAATATAAGTCGACCCCCTAACCAATTCTAAAAATGAAAAAGATCTTTTTCAATGGGAAAAGTACCGAAAGACATCCTTACTTTGAAACAAATGCGACTCGAGAGGTTGCACAATGGTGACAGTATTTAATTTCATTTAAATGCTGCTTGTATGTACACCCGGCAAATTTTTTAACAATACCGCACACCAATCGGCCCGCGTGTTCGTTTCTGGCACAGGCAAGTACGGCGCCGTAGAGCAAAGCCCTCCTCTTCATGAATCGCCGCAACCAGGATGGCGAGCCTTTGAATTGCGCCCTCGTGAGTCTAGAGGCACGCGCGATCTCTGCCGCTTTCACGCGGATGCATTCGGCAGTCACAGGCAGCGATCTTGCTCGCAGCGCAACGTTTCCTTCCTATTCTCGATACACTACGGTCTGCCCACGAAATGTTTTCTTCTGGTTGCTGCAAGTTGTAATACGCAGCTTCTGCCTCCGCCAATATTGAATGCTCTTTTCGGATACTCCAAATTCGCGCTGTGCCGCCAGGTTCCCGTGAGCTTCCTCGTACTTAATCGTGTTTTTCTTGAAGGCAACGGTAAATTGCTGTTAGCTTCCGCTTTGCATCTACTGAAACGCAAAATGGCGGCACTGCTGCTGATGGCGATGGTGATGGAGGCTGCTGACTTCAGCCACCCATTGTTGCAAGACTTCCGTATTTTTTCCGCCAATGACCGGTATATAAGACGGGGGTCGACTTTTCACCATGGTTTTTTGAAAAAAAATTCGACCTATATTCCGGTTTTTACGGTAGCTTTTGTAACACTTCTGTGAATCTAGCTGGCATCATGAACAGGCAAGGGAACGGAAAAGAGGGGGCTTGTTATGATGTACATGACGGAAGCCAACAGTCACAGAAACCAAGGAGCTTGGGGATTTCTTTTTTCCCATTCATCAGTGGAATATGAATAGAGCAACCGTAACATTTTTTTTTATGTAACCTACGACCTCCAAATTTCGCTGCTTAGGGTGACCAAAAAGCACTCCAAGAGACTGAAGTGTTTGGCAGAATCTTGTTTGTAAACCAATGCTCTGGGACACTGGATAACAATTAATTTTATGCCTTCTTGCTTCCCACCTCCCCCTTTGAAAAAAAAAGAAAAAAATTGAAAGAAAGCGGTTTGCATGCACCTGCATGTAGCACAACCAGGTATCAAGTGAACCTATTCTTCTCTTTCCCTCTCTCTTTTTCATGCAAACAGCTTCCGGTAGTGATCCTTTGTCGGGCAACCTGCGCGGCCAGCACTACAACAAGTGCAAGCCCATGGAGCCGCACCACTTCGCAATAGTTGAGCAGGACCTGCAGCAGCAGTTGCTCAACACGAAGACGCAGCCCTCGCGGTGCCTGGGTCTCAACACAGGCTGGTCTACCAGCTCCGCTGGTAAGTGGGCTGTACATTTGACAGGGCACCTTCTTCCATGGAAGCGTCGGTTGGATGTACTGCTCGCTGTGGCTTTCTCCAAATTACCATGCTCTTATTCACGCCGTGAGCAGGGGGTGTATGTTGTTGTGATTCTCAACCCGATTCATTATTTTGCCACTCTTCCATTGGCACATTGGCAGCTTCTAGATGTGATGTCAGGGCTGATGACTGGTTGACTGCGTTGTTTTTTGTTGGTGCTCTGGCATCAGTGTTGGCGCTGACCGGAAGCATAGGGGGATGAAAGAAATGGATAAAAAAAAAATTGGCGGTGATTTAGCTCTGGTTAAACCAGGACTGACGCGATAGCTACAGCTGGCCGAGTGGAACTTGCTCAGTTGAATTGCAAAGTCAGTCTTTCGCCACTCCGTTTCTGTTGGCATTCCTTTTTCATCTTCGTCCCACTTGACATGGCGCATGCGCAGAGCTGTGGCAGCTCGGTTTTGTCAGGGCGCTGCGCTGCCGGCAGCAGCAGCTGCTCCGCACCATGTGGCTGGTCACGTGACCAACCACGTAATGAACCACATGATCAGCCACGGTGCCGCGCCACCAGCAGTTGCTCCGCACCACGTGACCAACCACGTGACAGCGTGGCGGCGCAGCCATGGGCTGTGGCGCCGCCACGCTGAAGGCTCGAAACGCTGCCGTAATGTAGCTATCGCTACAAAATTGGCAGTGGTTTAGCTGTGGTTAAACCTGGAGTGACGCGATAGCTACAGCTGGCCGAGTGAAACTTGTTCAGTTGAATTGCAAAGTCAGTCTTTTGCCGCTCCATTTCGCTGGACGTTCCTCCTTCATCTTCGTCCCACTTGACACGGTGCATGCGCACAGCTGTGGCAGCTCGGTTTCGCCGTCGCGCCGCGCCGCCGGCAGCAGCAGCTGCTCCGCAGCAGCTGCTCCGCACCACGTGGCTGGTCACGTGACCAACCACGTGATCAGCCACGGCATCGTGCCGCCAGCAGCTGCTCCGCACCATGTGACCAACCACGTGACAGTGTGGCGGCGCCGCCACGCTGGAGGCTCAAAATGCTACCGTAATGTAGCTACTGCTACAAAACTAGCAGAGATTTAGCACTTGTTAAACCTAGTGATACGAGTGAAAGCTCTGCTAAGCTTGGCTAAGCATGGTTTGGTGTCGCAGTCGGTTCGGCGCGTGTCTCGTCCATGGCGAAATTGAGCGACCGAGTGCCAGCAGAGCAGCTGTTATACCCCCGCTTACAGCAGCGGTGAGGCTTCGAGAGAGCGCAGCTGCGGGGCCTCCCCACAGCGAGTCACGTGGTATGACGTCACTTGCCACACCTCCACTCCGCCGGCTCAAGGTCTAACAAGCACCAAACTTGACCTTGGGAGTTGTAGTGCAAAGAGCTCTAAAAAGAAGTGTGGAAAAGTAGGCCTTCTTTTGTTGTGAGGCAAAGTGGTAGTGGTGCCAGCTCTTCCTTGCATGTACTGGTGTTTTGTCTCTATTGGATCTTTGTATTTTTATGGTTGAGTAACAACATGGTGTTTGTTTTCCTTTTGTTTTTGTTTACACCGCAGCCTGCTTCTCAGAACCAGAGGAAGAGTATGTGCCGATGACGCAGCAGCGGGCCTTCTTTGAGAGTGGCAGCGCTGCCTCGTCAGACATGGACTCTTCTGTGTCAAGCAGCACGCACAGTGCTTGTGAGTGGCTGGTGACTTTTTAATTTCTTCGAGCATTTGCTTATTTCCAGTAGTGCTTTGAACATGCAGTGTTGGCTGCGAGCTTGATTACAGTCACGTTTATGGGTAGTGGGAAGCTTAGCAGCTCGGTACTTTAATAGTGCGGGCTGTAAAAACAAGTGGGTATGACGTGAACAGTGCAATTCTTGTAGCTGTAAGTGCAGCTGTAAAATGTGCTAATGTGCTCAATGTTTCACCCAAGGTGTTCTGCAATTTTTTAAAATAGACTCCTCGGTTAGAAAAACACTTTTTTTTTAATAACATAGTCAGTGTTGTAGCGTATCAGCATTCAGCTAAGACACGCTAACTAGTAGGCTGGTTAACTAATGTTGTGTAGTTAGCGTTTTAATTCTTACTGTTAGTCTCCCTAGCCTATTGTGCCAGCCAGGTGTGCGGGCAGGGCACTTTATTTTTAACAATTTTTTTCTGCCCAAACTAATCTTTGTTAGTCTTGTTTATTGAGAGGCGTGTAGCCCGTCGTAAGTAATATTCATATCAGTTTTTAGAATATCGAAAATGTCCTCAGCTACCCTTGGCACTGCGGCCCAACAAATTTCGCCTATTATGGCGAGTTACGTGTACTGGAGTGGTTGCTTTGCCTGCAAGCTTTTCGAAAGCTCAATGTGCCATATTTACACGGTTGTAAGACGACTCGAATGTAAGTCGACCCCCCCCCCTCCATATCGCATGTCAGGAAAAAAAAAGAAAAGGGCATGCCCGTGGGCACATTAAAAAATGTAAATCTATGGGTCATGTTACTCGCGGGGCTTGTGTGAGCCAGGTTGTTGTTCCCGAGCGACCAGTCATTAATTTAACTGCCACTTGCCACGGTGGGTAGTTCAATCACAATTCGGTGGGCAAGTTTTGATGACGCTACAAGGTCACGTGACCTAGGTGGTTCACCTAGGTTGCTTCCAGGGATGTTTCGCTCACAACATCGATGATGTGACGCCGGATTTTCTGCAGAGTGGGAGCCTTGATGCTATCATTTAAATAGTTAAAAGTTAAGTGCTCTATATTAGTTAACCAGCCTACTAGTTAGCACGTCTTAGCTGCATTCTCATGCACTGCATCATCGACGGTGCTATATCGAAAAAAGCAGGTCTTCTAACTCAGAATGCCTATTTTTTAAAATTGTTGAACATCTTAGGTGAAACATCCTACGCAGCATGTTATCTGCTTGCCGTGGTGAATTTCTTGCTAACCGTCCCTCAAGGTTTTCTGTGGGCCTAGCCATTGAGTCATTTCCCTACTGGTGATATACCGTAAAAACCTGTGTATAATACAAGATTTTTTTTTTCCCGAATTTTAGCCTCTCAAATTTCCGCCTCATGATAATATTCGGATTCAGATAACTTTCAGCCCAAATTCACAGTTCCAGTCTGGTTATTATTCAGCTCTATCACCATCAGGCTTCCAGCGAGAGTAGGCGCTATCCTCGTGGTAGCGTCGGTTGACAGTTTCGATGGTTTTGATTTCGATGCCATTGCACTGTGCTTATCTAGCGACGCCTGTGCTCTTGGAAGCAGGACGATCTCACCTCGCACGATCTCCGGACAGCAAAAGCAGTACTCGGCTGCTTAAATGGAAAGTAATTGTAGCTGCCGAAAGCATCAGCACCACATCAAGCGCTGCTTCGCGGACTAGATGAGGGAGAGCCTGCTATCCACAAATTACACCTTGTATTATACGTGGGTTTTTACGGTACTACATCATCTGAATTTTGGATTCTCTGCTTTTTCTCTCCCTTCCACCTCATGCAGACTCGAGGCCAAGGTTGAGGTCAAAAAGGAAAAGTGAGTAGAGAGGCACTGTACTCAAACATCTGCATGGTGTGTCTAGTTACCGTATTTACTCGAATGTAACGCGAGGGGTGACTTTTCATGCTGCCCAACGGGAAAAAATAAAACCACAAATGCAACGTGAGGCTTAGGGACGCAAAACAAAGTACCTTTAATAGACATCGTGGCCAACATATTTACTCATCTTCCTCGCTTTGGGAGGCTGAGTTCTCAGAAACGGAGTCCTCCTTTTCGCTATCGAAGTCTCGGTAACTTCTGCTGCATCGATGCTGTTAGCCGCAGAGAGAATCCATTCCACTCCATGAACATTTGGGCCCACCGGCGAGATGCTCTGAACTTCCCATCTCCCAAGCAACGTCTCTAACTTTCCAACGGATCAGCTCGACATTGACCCCCATAAGACAGTTGCGCTGCCCGATAACAAAAATCCGCCACTTTTCTCCAGCTGGACGTGATGGCCATGGCGAGGCTCATGAAATCATTTGCAGTCGGGCTCACATTTAAAAAACCCCTCCCGCTGCAGCCGCCATCCGCGAATGGTTGACTCGTTGAGGTCAAGTCTTCCAGCTGCCGCAGAATTCCCGACCCCTTCAGCTAACAGGATCGCTTTTCTCTTACTGAATCAATACACTGCGAGCGACGCCACAAGAACACGACGCGACGATGCGTTGAGCCCAAGGTCGCAACGAACACAAAAAAATGACAGAGAAAAACGCTTAAGATCGCAAAACTGCGGAAACTGAAACCAAGCTGATTGCTTTGAAATGGCTGCACCGCGGCACTGCTTTAGGCCAGTCGAAGTGTGGTATTCGATTATAACGCGAGGGTAGACTTTAAGGGGGAAAAATCTGGGAAAAAACTCGCGTTACATTAGAGTAAATACGGTATCATTGAATGCTGCTTGCAAATATGTCACAGCTCTTTTGCCACAATAGTCCAGAGGTGCCGTTTAGTATTTGAATTTCGTTTCATAAGGGCTTTCACTGAGGCTGACCATGGGTGCTAAAACACTGATAGCTGTGGGCCCTTTGCATCCTCATAACAACGCATGTAAAGGGGCACATATGACATCAAATTTTTGCTTTAGCAACTCTGATGCTCTTTCTGTGTATATTGGCCTTTGTCTGGCTGTGAAAGACATATTTCTTGCTGAGAAGATTGGCTTTAAGAATTTGCTCGCCACCTCAGTCGAACTCCTGACATCTGCTTTGAAAACGACTCCATGATCAGCGTTTTGAAGGAGGAGAAAAAAAAACTAATTTTCAAGAGTGCCGCCAAAGAGTGGGGGAAGGAGTTGTGCTGTCGATACCTCTTCCCGGGAGGGGCCCTCAGTGCGGGCAATACAAGCACTGCGCCAACTGACCAGGGATGGCTGATAAAGCGACCAAGAGGAGGAGGTAGGGGGGGGGGGGAGATACTGGGGTGTTGGTTGCTGTGCGGAGTCTGACGGGCTGAGACTAAGTGGTAAGGTGTAAGGTGAGGGGAAGAATAGGTGTTAGAAGTGAATAGCAGTATAACCTAGTCTCTTGAGATTTAGAGGAAAAGTTTTGAGTAGATGCACCACAGCTTGCTTGCAATAAATTGGCTGGTGGGGGGGGGGGGGGGGGGGGGGCTCTTGTATTTAATTTTTTTAGGCGTTAGTAGCTTCAAAAAGCTCCATTTTAAGGGAAAGTAGTGTCTTTGTGGTTGGAATGCGGATAATCTGTTGATACAGACTGATTTCGATTTCTCCTCAGTGTCCTTTTAATGATCTCATCGTTCCAACAGCTGTGTGGGCATATGGGAGTGGTGGCCACTTGTGACAGGAGTTTGAGTTGTCAAGGCTCGTACTTATAGTTCATTGTTCATAGAGCAAATTAACTCAGTCATAGTATGATTGACATAGTTTCCAAGCAGGAAATTTTATTCTTTTATGTGTGCTTTGTGCGATTTTTCTTTCTGTAGCTGTCTTACTGGCAGCGTCAACAAAAACGAGCTATAGCACTATGTGCTACCGGAACTGCTTTGTGGTCTTAAGGGGGGACACTGGTCTTAGACCTATTTTCCTTATTTTTAGTCCAATCGTAATGAAACTGTATTACCTTGCTCAGTTTTTTATACTGATTTCAATTATGAAATTGTTTTACTAATTAATTTATTACTGCTTAAGATAATTAATTTTAATTAGTCATTTATTAGTACCTTGGTACAAAAAAATGGCTCAATAAAAAGTAATTTTCAACTGATGGCTACATAGTATGGTGAGTAAAGAGTGCAATAATCAAGGCAGTTTTTCCATTTTACCCTCATTAGTAATTTTACAGCACTTAGAATAACAACAGTCAAAGTGTCAATATCATGCATCGATAAACTTTGCAAAATTATAAATTCTTGAAGCGTGATTGAAGAATTGTGCTTCGATTATTGCATACATTGTGCCTTCATCTTCCCTTAGCAAGCAATATGACATGTCTATCTGTGCTAGACGTTGAGATATTGATGTACTAGGACAGCCAAGTGTCCAAAATTTTCATGGTGTTAAATCGCCTGCTCCTGCACAAATTGAGCCCACACATTGATCTAAATTTTATATTATGGTCAAAATTCAAATTTCCTGGAGGAGAAAACTGGTAGAGTTGAAGAATAATAGCTATAGGCTCCAAAAATGTCATTTTTAAAAAATTGATTTTTGGGTCATTTGTTGGTCCCAAAGACCAGTGTCCCTCTTTAATAGGCGTGCTGAAGTTTGTTGCTCTCTTTTGGCCAGCTCTGTCATTACTTTTGAAAGGTTCAGGCGTTGTGCACTTGGATTCCGGTGTGTCGGGAACACAAATTATGCAATGTCGGAGACATGAGGATTCTGTGGGACCTAGTTCGAAGACTCCTGTTTAAATATGTTCAAGCATGCTTTAGTGGCGGCGGAAGGTGCCTTGGGGTGTGCAGTTAACACCCTGACCGTTCTGTGGTGGCAGGGTTGTCGTCGCAGGGCTACGTGGAGGACGTGCCCTTGGAGTCGTACCACCTCCGGGTGCACTGCAGTGCCCTGTGCGCCGTGGTGCTGCACGACGACATGGCGGGCGTTGCCAACAGCAACTGGCACCGGATGCCCTGCGCCACCTCCTCCAGCCCGTCGCCCAAGACGTCAGCCATGATGCAGGCGCAGGCGGAAACTTTCTTCCGGGCCCTCGCGGGGCAGAATCTGCGGGACCTGAAGGCCTTGCGCACCATCCTGCCCACGATATGCCGCTTGGATCACCTCTGGTGAGTGATTGTATCCACCTTTGAGCCTTTCCCTCTTCCATTTCGTCCACTTGTGCGAATGGTATCTCACCACCGTAGTGCCTTATTGTTTGGTTCAGCATTGTCCTTAAAACTAGGTGCATAGGCATTGGTGTACGGGATTTGTTTGACCTTGAAACTGGGTGCCTAGTGCTTGATTCTACCTTGCCCTTGAAACTGGGTGCATAAGCATTGGTGCATAGTAAGCATAGCGGCATCCCTTAATAAGCATTCGGCAGATGCTGTTCTTTGCAATAAAGAAGCACTTGTCAAAGAGAAGAATAAAGTCTGCAGCCACTGAATGGTACGGGATTTCTAAACATTCTTTTCTTCTAGTGATCAGTGATCAATTTTTCAATTTTTTTATTATGGGTATGCGAATTATTCAGTGGTATTGAATACCCGATCGAATAGTAAAAGTATTCGATATTTGATTCAACCCGAATGCTTCGAAAAAAACTCGCAATATTCATCTCAAGTGAATAATGTTTTTGGAATGCTTGCTTCGTGTGGTTTCACTTCAGTGTATCTCCTCCAGGATGGCATTGTGAAACGCGAAGCTGAAGCCTCAACCACGTGGACACTTACTAGGCATATACGCTACGCACCTACATGCCTGCGCATGCGCGCGGCGCCAAGATCTATACGTGCCAGATGTCTGCGTTCACACTTCTACAGGACAAGGTCCGAGCTGACTGCACCTGTGGCAGCCCCTCTTGTCCGTGTGAAATTCACTAATAAAGTGCAATGGTGTGAGCACGAAGGGGAGCTAGCATGAGACGCATAGAGATGGGTGCCCCTTTTCGCTGCCTGACACGAGCTGGGGCCGGGCACGCGGTGCATACGCAATTGCTATTAAGAGGGGAAGCTGGTCGTAGAAAAAAAATTCTTATTAATGTAGTCACAATTATGAAATCTTCAGGGAACATGTATTTTTGCGTGCTGATTCCAAATATGTAATTTAACATAATGTACAACAAGTCCTTGTGGACTTGATGCAATATGTTATGTAACATTTTGTAGAGAGCTTTAACGAAAATTTGCTGCAGGGAACTTACTAAAATGTATGCCGTCCGCTTGTCTTGACAACAAGCTACGCAATAAGGGTAAAATTATTATCCTGCCTATCACAGAAGTTGAATTACAGGGTTTTGAACTTCGTACTTCACAAACGGGAAGAAAAATTTGTCTTCCTGTTTCTGCAGTGACAGCTTCAAAATTCTTTAACTCAACTTCTATGACAGGCAGGATGATAATTTTAGCTTTATTGCATAGCTTAATGTCAAGAGAAACCAATGGCATGCATTCTAGCAAGTTCCCTGCAGCAGGATTTCTCGAAAGCTCTCCACAAAAGGTTGCATAACATATTGCATAAGTGCTCAAGAAATTGTTGCACATGAAATTAAATTCTATATTTGGAATCAGCACGCAAAAATACATGTTCCCCAAAGATTTTATAATTGTGACTTCATTAATAAAAATTTTTTTCTAAGACCCTCTTCCCCCCTTAAGAGCAGCAGTCTGGGGTCCCGCAGATAGATCTCGCACCCACCTATACGTTGGCACGGCATGTAGGTCGACTCCCCCAATTTCCGATTGCAATTTTTTCAGGAAGTCGACGCAGCTTACCGTATTTACTCGAATCTAGGCCGGCTTCGATTCTAAGCCGACACCCGAAAGTTGAAGGCCAAATTAAAAAAAAAAACTTTCCTTGAATGTAACCCAGCCAAAAAAAAGAATTGAGAACGACAGCAGGAACGGCATGCAGACGGCATTTATTTCCACGAATGTGCTTCCGCTCACTCATCCGCATCATCGCTGACCTTCTATCACTTTCCCACACCACCACAGGAAGAGAAAAGGAGGTCAAAATGGCAGCCAGTGCACGTATGTGCTTTTGCTGGCGCAGGCTACAGATAGTAATGGCTACAGTGCCGTCTTCTGTTGGTGTTTCATGGAGGTGCCACCTGCGTGCTACTTTTTTCATTATTATGCGTTGTCATCATATTTTATTAATAGAACAACAAAATCCTCGAATCTAAACCGACCTAAGAGCTTCATGTCTCGTGTCTTTAAAAAAACTATCGGCCTAGATTCGAATAAATATGCCCAGTGATTTTGACAAAGCCTCAGTGCACTCTTTTTTTTTTTTTTCATTTAATACCATTGTGTGTTAGATAAATACATGATTTTGAAAATGCTTATCGTGCCGTTCAAGTTTTTTTTTATGCACCAGAAGTATTAGAAATATTCACCTCGAATTATTTGAAGAAAATTAGTACTAGCTTCGAATTCACTTCGAACCAAAAAACCACTATTCGCGAACCCCTGCTTTTCAACCTTTCCTCATTACCGTATTTACTCGCGTAATGAACCCACTTTTTTCCAGAATAGTTGACACCAGTTTGTGGGGAGGGTTCATTATGCGGGAAAAATAATTTTCCAACAGATTTCTTTGGAAGGGTTGAGATTTCATATATATCTGTCCGTCCTTCCGCCATCAACAAACGCACGCAGTCAGACACGTTCGTGCCGCTAGCGTTTAGCATCGTTCGCTTTGACACGATCCAGCAATTTCGTGCTAGCTGAGGGCTCTGGGCAATAGCGGCGAGATAACGTGAATGTGCTGAACACTGGCCCTGAAGGTTAGGTGCGCGTTTTTTACTGCGAGGTTAAAAACAAGGACAGTGAATGTTTAAGCTTTAGCTTAGAGTGCCCAACGTCTTGGCACTCTGCCAAGTTCGCCAAGCGCCCCCCGCCCCCCCTCTGCAGGAGCTCTCCTCAAAATATAAAAAACATGATGTTATCAGCGGCAGGCAGCAGCTTGGCGCACTATCAAGGTATGCGGATGGCAGCGAAAACTGGAAAACAAAATAAAGTAAATTCTGGCCGACAAAAGTGGGGGGTGGGTTCATTATGCGAGTGGGTTCGTTATGCGCGTAAATACGGTAATTAAGTTTCTTTCACTGCGGGTTAACTGATGGTGTGTAAACTTTGTGCCCTTCTATATCTTTGGTACTTCTGTTAAGCAGAACAGTAGTGTTGGCCCAGTGGTTTGAGCATTCGCCTCGTATGTTGGAGATGCGGGGTCCATCACCAGTGCCACCAGGCAGCCACCGGTATCTGAATGGGTGCAGGCTTTCCACCAACCTGGTGCTTCTCTGGTGCGAAATGCTTGGTAGAAATTTCCTTTAGCCAAGCTGTCCTTGTGCCTTAAAAAATTAAGTTGTATGCTGAATAAATTTACGAGGTTGTGTCAAATTCTTCTTTAGAAGCGCTTACTATACTGTTTTTTTTTTTTGTAGGCGCTCAAAAGTGAGGTGTGTGTGTGTCTGAGCCACTTGGCTGTGTGCCGATGGGTGTCTTTGTCTCCCAGGATTGCTGGGACACCCGTGACGCTAGAAGGCACGCATAGGTCATCGCAGTCACAGTCACAGTCGCCGTGGTTGGTCAACGCCCAGCTTTCCATTGGGGAGATGGAGGTCCTCGAGTGCCTATTTGACCATCGCTCCAGGCACGAAGCGGAGGGCGCTTCGCTGCGGGACGCTGAGATCACTGAGGTGAGCAGCGAGGTGCGGTTGCATCACATCCGCATTCTTTTGTCCAGTCAAGAAAGTGAATTCTGCGTGTGTTAGGAAAATGAATTTGGTTCGTACGGCTTCATTCGAAGGCGCCCGCATATATGAAGGAAGCCACATTCAAAACATTTAGTAGAATATCAAGCACGCAATAATACATTCAAGTTTTCTTTTTTTTTTTTTCCACAAGCAATTGAGACTGGAATTCATTGCCTGACCATATTGTTAATAGCTCATCTCTCAAAGCCTTCGCTTCGCACTTGTCCAGTATCGACTGAAACATATATTATACTCTTTTTGCTTTTTATTGTTGGTTCTATTGCTTTTTATTTCGTGTATTTTTGCATTACTATTGTGAATTTTTTGTCGCGGCTACCTTTATCCTTGCTAATTGACATTGTTTCAGGTTGTGAATTTTATGAGTTGCTGGTTCTAATATTGAATTTTTATGTTCCTCTGTGCCTCCTAAGTGTTTGTAAGGTACCTTATATGTACATTCCGCTTTCTCATTTGTGTTTTTGTAAGTGTTCTACTTGCCCAGTCCTGCGACAGCCTCGTACCAGAGGCTAGCAGCATGTATTAAATAAATAAATAAATAAATATAATATGTAAACAAGGGAGTGATGTAATGCTGCAACCTGACAAATTTGCGGTGAATGCTTTTTGCGTGTTTCTGAAGAAGGAGCTGCTTTCGTGTCTTGTGTTTAAATGGAACAGATGTTGCAAAGTAAGAAAAACTGCTTGAAGGCCGTCATTATTTTTACTGTGGATTAAGTGTTGCAAGCGCTGCTTCTAGGTAGAAGAGCTAAGCTGTGGTTAAGGCCTTCGAGTAATGTTCATTTTTCTTTTTCTGTTCCTCCTTTTTCCAGCTTATCTCCTATTATGAGTGTGACGACGCAAAGGAAAGAAAGAGGCCATCAGAGGCTGATCCGTTCCTCCGGCTCAAGTGTGACTTCACAGAGACACCGCAGGTAATGTCTTTGGCCTTCATTTTGCGCTCTGTGTTAAGTTCCTTGCAAACGCCAATTCTCGCTTTGCAGTGCGCTAATGTAAGAATAAGCTTTTGCATTTTTTTTTCTTCCAAAATAGAACACCTGCTGGGGCTATGTAAGCTGAACAGAAGACTCATTTTATTGTTGCCAGTCGTAGGTGACTGTGAACATGTTTTGTTAATTAAATACTACTCTTGTGCAAATTTATTTCATGTCTTACAGTTTATTAGTTTCTTGCCTCCCATATCTGATTTCAGCACCTCTCAAAAGTAAGGAGACCCCTTTTCCAGCATTGGTTTAATTTAACCAATTCTCTTTCTCTGGCGTGCTCTCGCTCTCTCTACTTGTTGATTGTCCTTTTGTAGCTGCAGCTTAGTTGGCTGTGAGTTTTGGCTATAATAGTTTGCTGCATATTTAAGGAAGCAGAGACCACAAGTCAGCAAGCTGCTGTGCTATGCTAGTTGGGGCAAATCCATCACAGGTGTAGCACTACCACATGGGTGAAGAAGCGATGCGAGCAGACCATCTAGTGATGATCCAAGCGTTTCTTTAGTTGCCACTCTCTTTGTTGTCAGTCCTGTTGAACCTTATCTTTAAGAAATGACCCCAGCCCTTGTGGATTTTGTCCATAAAATATCTGTCACTTGTATCTCTGGCTGCGCCATCTCATTAGGGACATCCGTATGCCTTGCTTGGCTCATTTGGTTGAAATGGACAGGCTCATTTGGCTTGCCCAGCTAGACTAGCTTGTTTGACGTAAATAAGCTAAGCAGTCTAGTGTTCGCGCTGGTAAAAGTTCTTGCTAATTTTTAGCATTTTAGTGTTCTTAGAATGAATCCTATGGGAACCCCGATTATGTGCCCCCTAGTTGTGGCTCGCGCCAGACAGGCGAAAATTAGGCATATGCGAATACAGTAAAAGCTTGTTAATTCGAACATCATGGGACCGGGAAAAAAGTTCGAGTTATCCGATGTTCAAATTATTGAATGGCCTCGAAAAAACTGACAAGAACCATTTGCATTACGGTGCATGTACCGTATTTAGGGCGACCCACATGGAGCAAACTTGCGCTGCGGATTTTGAGCAGTGCGACGGAATGCCGAAAACATGCGGCTGCCACCAGACCGCTGCCGCCAGGATTTAGAAATGGCGTGATTCCATATGCTTAGTAAAATGCTGAAAAGAACAGCTGTGCATTTACAATTAAGCTATTATTTATTCAATGAGGACAAAGAGGACGAATTATTCTTTGTGACCCCTTTCTGAACCAAAGTAGTTAACCTGTTTGAACCTCTCGCGCTTCCTGATGTTAACCGACGCGTAGTGGCTAAGCCTAGCAGCTTTCAAAATCCAGAAGCATTCTGAAAATCTGGCGCGTTTCATCGCTAAAATTTTGTGCTGCGGGCATCTTCAGACAAAGCGGAAGCTTTGTGTGACTTTTATTTGCCGTGAACATGAGGCACAGTGTAACGGCAACGACAAATTCGTGATGAAGCGAGAGGCCGCTTCGGCAGGCGCGGCCATGTTGTAGAAGCGGGCGGAAGTCAGATGCTGTCGCGCCTTGATTGGTCCGCGCTGACAGCCCACGTTGGCCGCTTCCGGCCAGCGGCTGACCGCCAGGCTACACTGTTCTAGAAGGTTCTAGAACACTGTAGTCGGGCGTTGCTAAAAGCCGGCGTCATGATCGCAGCTGACCGCGTGCTTCCGTTGGCGACTGTCGGGTGGAAGGATGGACGACACTCGCAAAGAGAAAAGGTTTGTCGCACGTAATTTGTAGTGCCCATCCGAAGTCATAGCCTTTCATGGGCATTGGCTGGGACCGCGCCGACAGTACTTATCCGTATTTCTGAATTAATAGGGCTCGAATTAACGAGTATTTAGTTGCGAGTTTCGGAGGCTGCGCAGAAATGAGGGTACGCAGCCGCCACTGGGGCCGCCAACCCGTACCCTCCGATGCCGCCGGCCACTGCGCCGGTGATGGTGCCATTTAATTTAGGCTTCACCCACTCTTCCACGGTTTTATCTGGTTCCATCTTCTGTCCCCGTTTAGGACGTGCGCAGCCTCTAACTATGCGGAGGTGCTTTTTTTTTTTTTGGCCACGTGCTGTGTGCCAAGCCGCTCAGACGCGGCAGCGCGTAGTTCGAATTATCCGTAGTGGAACCGACTCGCTTTCGAATTAACGGGATTTTTTATACACAGATCTCTATGGAGCTTGGCCAGACCAAGCAGTGTAGTTCGAATTATTCGAAAATTCGAATTATCGAGGTTCGAATTAACGAGCTTTCACTGTATTGGCTTCTTTTGGTTCGAAGCGAATACAAAGCAAATGGTAACTTTCTTCAAATTATCTCAAAGCGAATATTTCGAATACTTCTGGCACCCAAAAAAGGTTGAACGGCACAGTCGGCATTTTCAGAATCATGTATTTTTCAAACGCACAAGATCATTACATGAAAAAAGGAGAGAATGCATTGAGGCTTTGTCACACTCGTTGAAGCTGTGTCGACTTTCTGCAAAAATGGCCATCGGAAATTCGGGGCGCCGACCTACATGCGCTGCCGACGTATCTGGGCGCCGTGCTTATGACTGCTCGCGTCTGTTGCCGCAATCATGCGCAAACCGGATCCAGTGTATGCGCGAGAGCACAGGCTCATGGCACGAAGTTGAGGTTTTGGTTGCACGCGCACCACGGTGCCGTTCCGGACGAGGTACGCTGAACCGAAACTGCATGAAGCAAAACTTCCAGAAACATTATTTGCTCGAGACGTACACTTTGAGTCTGGATACCAAACATTCAGCTCTCACCTTTAAAAGTCAAGGTTGTAAAAGAGTATTCTTGATTACAACAAATTTGCTAGGCATGTCTGCCTAGTTACCGGAAGCTTCCATAGATGGTGCCGACTGCGCCAGCAAATGAGTGAAGGTACAACGGATGGAGCAATGCGCCAGGCGGCCAAACTATTTTTTGGTGCAATGACAGTTACGGATGCTGCACCCCTGCATCCTCTTCTTCATTGCCAAGAAAAGCTGTCAGCGAGTATAGTAATAATCAGAGTATTTTGTAGGCTAATAGCTCGGGCGCAGTTCTTTGAAAGAATTGTCATGGTTGCTGCTGCTTTTGTTTCCCAGGCACGGGGTGGCAGGGAGCAGAGCATGGCCATCAGTGTGGAGCTGCTGCCCGTGCAGATAGAGCTGGACCGTTCCCTGGAGGACCGCATCCATGGACTGCTCTACCCACCGGCCGTATTCAGCACCACCAGCGGGAAGAAGGAGCAGGACATATGGAGCCTGTCTGTCACTGTGAGTGACTCACCTGTTACGCGATAGCGTACCGTATTTACTCGCCTAATGGACCCACTCGCATAACGAACCCGCCTCCCACACTTTGGTCGGTCAAATTTACTTTTTTTTTTAAGCCTTTAGCTTATTTTTGTAGCATGTTCCTCAGTTTTCGCGCCGTCCGCAGCGCAGACCTTGGCAGCGCGCCAAGATGCTCCCGGCGCTGATCGCTCAGCCTAGCCGCTGGCCGCCAATAACATCACTTGTTTATCTTTTCAGGAGAGCTCCTGCCAGAGGGGTGGCGAGAGGGGAGGGAGAGGGGAGGG
This sequence comes from Amblyomma americanum, assembly GCF_052857255.1. Taxonomy (NCBI): domain Eukaryota; kingdom Metazoa; phylum Arthropoda; class Arachnida; order Ixodida; family Ixodidae; genus Amblyomma; species Amblyomma americanum. The sequence goes on from NC_135501.1 coordinate 176,527,299, forward strand.
GGAGAGCGTGGCACGCTCGGTGAACTTGGCAGAGCGCCAAGGTGTAGTCATTCGCATTACACACTCGTCACCATCCTGTGTGTTTTTCAAACGTCGCGTAAAAAATTAGCAGTGGCTTAGCTCGGCTATGCCAGGATATACGTAGCGTGAGCTACGCTGAGCCACTGAGCATCAATTGCCGCTGAGCAGCAATTTCGCTCTCCTTCTCCATGGCTATACCACGCTGGCAAACGCGCCGCAATATGTATACCCCACTGATACCTCTGCGCATGCGCACAGAATGAGAGGTGCTATCAAGCGGCTCCGGCGCAGCGTCAGACTTGGCTGCTGCGCAACGGAGGCGCACAGCTAGGCACGCGCCGGCGCCAGTGCGTCTGCCGCGGCTATGACCGGCGAGGCGCGCGCGGTGCCGGGCGGAGCGCATGGCGGCGGCGGCTTCGGCGCGCCAGCTGTACGCCGTGTGATGTCACTGCTCCTCGCACATGCACAGCACGGCTCTCCAGGAGCCACGCGAAACTGCTCAACCTCGGCCAGTGAAGCTCACGCTACAAAACATGCGCCTGACCTTCAGGGCCGGTGTTCAGAATGGTCCTGTTATCTCGGCGCGATTGGCTGGCGCCGCCAGCTACCACAAAATTGCCGGATCGCGTCAAAGTGAACGATGCTGACCGTGCGCGTTTGTTGATGACGGAAGGACGGACGGAGGTATGGTGAAATATCAACCCTTCCAAAAAAATCTGTTATAACTTTTTTTCCTGCGTAATGAACCCTCCCCTCAAACTGATGTCAACTTTTCTGGAAGAAAAGTGGGTTGGTTACGCGAGTAAATACGGTATACGGCTCGTTTGGTTGAAAAACCATTGCAGTAGTACTAGTTGTTCTTTTTTTTTATCTATTGAAGGTTGCTTAATTCCCAAGCAGCACTGCTGAGCGGCCCAATATTGGAAATGTGTTGGCAAAGGCTGCTCCTACAAAGGACCAGAGTGAAACCATCCTTTTCCAATATTGGGCCGATTACCTGTGCTGCTTGCTGGGGGGTCGACTTATACTAGGTGGCAGCATACAGAAAACCCTTAGTGACTGCTTCTCTTTTAATTCTTCATGCAGTAGCAAAACAGGACAGTTCCTGATTTTGTATCATGCACACATTAGAAACAGTGTGTTTGTAACCGGTGCAAATGAAGCATGCTCAAAGTGCGTAAAACATGCTTTTTTAAGCAGCAGTTTCAAGAACAGAATGAAGCGTTAAAAACTCACGGAGTGGTTACCACTGTGTAATGCCATATTTTGTGGCAGCTGTGGAAGTATTTTCATTTCGTGATATATCAAGGTAAAGAGTTTGACAAAGGCATGTTTATATGCCTAGCTATATAGCAATTTTTTTTTGTTTTTCACATATACTCGCTCTTCGACCAGCACTAGTCTGCTTCGACTAGTCTGCTGTTCCAGGTGTATGTCACCACCTCCTCCGCTGTTCCGCTCCTCGGTTGGCACATTTCACAACAGCCGCCGCAGGCGGTGCGTGCCAATTTCTCCACTCTCGCCCTGCTTACTCTCCCATCTTTTTCCGCACTCACCACCCTCCAGGTGGCTTCAGTGGTAGCCACCCTCTGGTTGCATATTCCTCCGCTCTCGTCATAACCCTCGTCCTTCCATGGTGACCACCTTTTGAGTGGTTCCCATGCCAGCCACCTTCCGGCTCTGCTTTATTGCTGAAATCCGAAACTCAGGAAATGGGCACTTAAGGGGGTAGCCTGTTCTTGACAAAAAAAATTTTAATAATGAATTCACATTTAAGAAACCTTCAGGGAACATGTATTTTTGTGTGCCGATTCTAAGTATGTCATTTAATTTCATGTAAAACAATTCCTTGAGCACCTATGTAATTTTTATGCATGTATCTTGTGAAGAGCTTTGAAAAAAGTTTGTTGCAGAAAACTTGCTGATATGTATGCCATTGGGTTCTCTTGATACTAAGGAATGCAATAAGAGTAAAATTGTCTTCCTGCCTATCATAGAACTTAAGTTATAGGGTTTTAAAGTTGTCGCTTCAGAAATGCAAATAAAGGTGTGTATTCTCGTTTCTGAAGTGGCAGCTTCAATACCCTATAACTCAAGTTCTATGATAGCCAGGATGATAATTTTGCCCTTATTGCATTCCTTGGTATCAAGACAACGCAGTGGCATACATTTCAGCGATTTTCTTACAGCAAATTTTCTTCTAAGTTCTTCGCAAAATAATTGCATAAAAATTACATAAGTGCTAAAAAAATTGGTTTACATGAAATTAGATTACATATTTAGAATCAGCACGCAAAAATACATGTTCCCTGATGATATCATAATTATTACTGCATTAATAAAATTTTGTTTTCAAGATCAGGCTCCCTCCTTAACAGCTGTTGCTGTGAAATAGGAAGGGGGAATGAAGAAGACAGGGTGTCGCCATTTGTTTTGTATTGGCTTTGGCCTGGGTGCCTTGTGACCCTAACTGTGTGGACCAGCTGAGAGATGTTGGCACATGTCCTGACACCTTTTTGTTGTGGCAAGCCTGTGACAGGTATTGCTTCCTTTTTTTTTGTACTTTCAGCAAGACAGCGAGTGCACGAGTCGGTCAGCGGGCAAGACTAGCATCACTGTGCAAAGCTCATTCGTCAAGGCCAATCTGAGGTGAGCACAGATGGTTACGGCATTAAGGAAGCTCTGCAGGAGACTAATTTGGCAGATACGTTAGGCTTAAGGTCGGAAGCTGGTCTTAGAAAAAAAATTTTTATTAATGAAGTCACAATTATGAAATCTTCAGGGAACATGTATTTTTGCGTGCTGATTCCAAATATGGAGTTTAACTTAATGTACAACAAGTCCTTGTGGACTTGATGCAATATGTTATGTAACTTTTTGTGGAGAGCTTTAATGAAATTTTGCTGCAGGGAACTTGCTAGAATGTATGCCGTCCGCTTGTCTTGACAACAAGCTATGCAATAAGGGTAAAATTATTATCCTGCCTATCCCAGAAGTTGAGTTACAGGGTTTTGAACTTCGTGCTTCACAAACGGGAAGAAAAATTTGTCTTCCTGTTTCTACAGTGACAGCTTCAAAAACCTATAACTCAACTTCTACAACAGGCAGGATGATAATTCTAGCTTTATTGCATAGCTTAATGTCAAGAGAAACCAAAGGCATGCATTCTAGCAAGTTCCCTGCAGCAGGATTTCTTGAAAGCTCTCCACAAAAAGTTGCATAACATTGCATAAGTGCTCAAGAAATTGTTGCACATGAAATTAAATTCCATATTCGGAATCAGCACGCAAAAATACATGTCCCCCAAAGATTTCATAATTGTGATTTCATTAATAAAAATTTTTTTCTAAAACCCTCTTCCCCCCTTAAGCAGATACTGAGGATAGCTGTGTCCCATTTTTGTTCAGTGTGCAAATATATTCTATGGCTCTTTGCGGCTTTGTTGATGTTTGTTTGGCAGGAAAAGGTGCATTTATTGTTGCGACGATTGGATTTAAAAATGGAAAGAGTTGACTTTTTTTTCCCCGTCGATCAATTCAAACTTGTGGCATCGGTACCGAAAACGGAGAACTCTGCGATCACCAGTAGAAATCGAAGGCAGCATGGCCTGATCCCAGAGATCCACAACAGAAAGAACTGTTCCGACATCTCTGCAGGTCGCTTGTGAAAACGGCTGCAGGTGGCAACACCAGTATTTCAATTTTAACATTTTATATTTTGAAAAAAGCTCTATTTTTGTAGTGAAAGCTACACTAGGCTAGTCAGCGGCGCATTTCGTGTAAGCATCACTAGTCAGTGCTGCTCATGCGCCACTAGTTTTTGAGCCGCAGGTTAGAAAATAAAAACAAGTTGATGTTCTATTTGTATTAGGGAAGAGGAAGTTGACATTGGTACCCCGAAACGAGTGAAGTGCTCAGAGGCCCATGGTAGTGGAGCTTTATGCACTCCAATGCAAATTTTTGAAGATGAAATTGCACACTGGTGCACACCAATGTTGTCTGTAAAAGATGCTACTAGACTGACACAGGGGGCACCATGAGATTGGAAGTGTAAATAAACTAAAAGAGTGAGATGGACACATGTACTAGGGGCAAAAATTTGCTCCTACAGGGTGGTCACAATTGTTGCAGAGACGGGTAGTTGGAGGTCAGTGTGAGAGGCCATTGTTCCTGATGGGGTAGATCTTGTTGGTATCGCCCGACAGGTTCCCCATCCCGGACATGCGACCACTGGCTGAGCTCCTTCGCGGGACGTGGTGGGAGAAGAACCTGCGGCCTGACATCCTGTCGGTGGAGATGTCGGAGCCCATGCTGTCCACCACGCTTGTGGCCGACAGCAACGAGGATCTTAAATTCGTCCTGGTGTGCAAGGAAGCCCATGGTGAGCGGGGAAACTGGCTTTGTAGAAAGCGTGTTTTGAGCGAAAGTGTCGAGAAAGTTTGTGGTCATCACTGGTGGACAGAATTGATAAGTTGCTGGCGTAGCTTTTGATGGGTATGTACTGCTGCAAATGCAGCGTAGCGACAGCCCTTCAAAGCTGCAAGGTGACGGCAATGCTTGATAGATGAAGTACCCCAGCCTCAGTACTTCCAGCACAAAAACCGGTCCACGACATGGCTTGTAGATCACCGAAGCGCACGCCTGCAGAGGAGAAGCTGTGTTTCACTGCAACACAGAAGGGGATACTGTTTCCATTGTCATGTGCTCTTGCCGCTTTGTCAAGGCAGCATCTAATAAAAGGTTTCGGCATCAAAGCACCTCCCACTCGATCCCTAGCAGTGTCAATGTGTGTCGTGCGATGGGTTGACTGCGTGATACACTGGCCTGCACCGTTTCTTTGTCTGGTGTGCCTTATCTAGGAGGTTAGGTTACAAGCATCTCTGATAACTTTAGTAATAGACAAGTTTGTCCAATAAAGGTAGTGCATTCGTAGAATAAAATTTTTTGCCTAGGTCCCATTCTTTTTGTGTTTGGTTACCGTATTTACATGATTGTAAGTCGACTCGAATGTAAGTTGACCTCCCCAAATCACATTTCCGAAAAATAAAAAAATTAATTCCGAGGTTGTTTAAGCTTGGCCTTGAATAGTTGAATGTGATAGCATTATCCAGCGGCCGCCGTTTATCGCCAGCCGTGCGCGGGCATGCCCGTAGGCACATTCCGAAACGAAAATGTATTAGTCACTGGACTACTCGTCCACACCTGCGCCATCGTCCTCACTAGCGCTGTTGTGATCGCTGCTGCGGTCCCACAGCACGTCGTTCTAATGTCGTCGTCCAGCGAAATCCCGCACTTCGCAAACAGCCACATCATGACATCGCATGGAACAGCCGAAAATCTTCCTCGCTGCAGCTGCCACACTTGTATCACCTGTTGCAAACGTCGAACTTGCGGCCCGGCGTGCAGCTGTTCATTTCTTTGGCGTAAAGAATGGCAGCCATCTTGAATGTAGCCGGTTGCTTGCCGGACCTGAAGCACAAATGATGACTGACGAAGCACTACATTAAAAACTTGTGAAATGCGGCTGGCAGTAGTCAAGTGCGACAGAGCCAAAGAGAAACTACGCGTGAATGGCGTCGGCTCGTCCGACACTCCCCGGCACCACTGCCGTTCCGAGTGAGGGTGCCGCTTCGATTGGAACAGCGGCCCTTCCATCAACTATCAACGCTCCCTTGAGCGCCGAGCGCACATTTGAAAGTAAAAATAACACTTGTTGGACACTTGAGCTTCCCTTAGAACGCGATTGCATTATCGGGCCATGGCCGCTTATCAGCAATCGCAGTCAGCAGCCATGTGTGGGGTGCCAGTTTGCTGTTTATCGACAGCTGCCATTGGTCGCCGCCCGCGTGCGTGGGGAGGGGATGCCAGTTCTGCGTGTTGACATAGCAGCTGCTCAAGGCCAGCATCAAGAGCGGTGCGACGGAGCCACGCAGCAAAAATGCAACCATGCTGTAGCATAAAAGAACGTCTTGCTGGGCAAGTTGGTAACTGTACATCTTTAGTTACAGGCGTAAAAACAGACACAGCACAAGGTAGTAAGACAGGACGGCGCTTCGTCCTGTCTTGCTACCTTGTGCTGTGTCTGTTTTCGCGCCTGTAACAAAGATGCTGTAGCATGCCTGATATTTCGTTTGTCTCGCCTTTTTTTTTTGTTTTGATTGTAAGTTGACCCCCCCCCACTTCGGATTTTCAAATTTCAAAAAATAGGTCAACTTACAATCGTGTAAATACGGTAATTCAAAGACCCACTTCTTTCCAATATTTTCTACGGTCCCTCTGACTTCGAATTAACGACGTTTCACTGTACTACAGGCTTTGTCACGCAGTCTAAGTCGTCAGGCTCAGCTTTGGTATGTAAATATTTATTACTTCTACTTATCATTTTTTTTTGTAGTATTCCACCGGGAGTCTCCCATGTCAAAGCCTGTATTGTTTGCGAGAGTGTTCCGTGACCCAAAGGTCAAAGATGAAGACCTTGACTTGCCCAGGTAAGCTTTTTGCTTTTCATTTATTTACAAGCCAGTAACTGAAAATGATTACCTTCCCCACATGTGTCCCATCTTGTGTATCTGTGTGTGCGTTGCTGTTTCCTGTCCTTTTTTTTTTCCCTCATTCTTTGGTTTTTGTTGGGAAAGCCATGTTGAATGCTATTTTTGCTGAAGCAATATTAAAATGTAACCTAATGTTTCTAGTCTGAGGGTGTAGAAATGTCGTTATTGGGTAATATTTTGCTGATTGGAAAGGAATTAGCTGTGTTAAGAGTAACAGACTGGATTACAAGGGAAGGGCAGCATAGGACGAGGCCGCACAAAGTTAGGTGGGCGGATGAGATTAAGAAGTTTGCGGGGATACGGTGGCCACAGCTGGCACAGGGCAGGGTTAATGGAGAGACATGGGAGATGTCTTTGTCCTGCACTGGGCACAGTCAGACATCATGATGATGATGACGATGAAAGGAAAACATTTAATTTTGATCTTTAACGGAAGCAGAACGACAACTTAGGCCCTCAGTTTTTTTATTTCAGATTGATTTAGAATGTGTAAAACTTTTGGAACCCCCTTTTTTTTTAACATTTCTTTTGCCATGTCTTCTAACTCTGCTGTTAACCACGGCTGTTCTTTCCCAAACCTTTCTTCTTTTTTTTGTTTCTTGCTTTCAATGCAAGAATTTCAAAACTAATATTGACATAACAATTTAATGCATAGCTCAAATAAAAATAAAAACGGCCGTATTTGTCCACTTCAAATGGCATAGCCTGTACAAGATTCCAGAGCTGTACTGTGTGGGAAGATTTTTGTTCACTTCATTTCAGACAATTATTTGACTCACATTCGCTTTTAAGTCGAAAGGCCACTGTACGCAGCTTTCAGCTGTGTGTAGCCTATCAATTTTCCTTGTGCTTTTCCTGGAAAATATGCAGCACAAAAGGATGGGGACACTGGTAGGATACACTAGTAAGATGCTATGGTTGCATTCATGTCTCTGCTTGTCCGCCTCTTTTTGTGCTGTATGTTTTTCTGTTGTGAGCTGCTAACTGGCTAGAGTTTCCACACTTGTAAGCTAAGCCTTTTCTTTTGTCTTTGTGGCGGTGGTGGCAGTTTGAAGATCACCATTAGCCCGAGCAACGAGCCCTCGCCACTGGAGACAGAACCATGTGACGAAAGCATGCTGCCCTCAACCATGTTCGACACGCTGCGGGTGCCCCCACAGCAGGACCCAGGGTCGCCCTTCACGGTGCACTGTGTCTGCTACGACGCCAACGAGATCAGCCCGCCACGCACGACGCGGGCGCAGGAACTGCACCAGCAGCGGACACAAGAAAACACTGACAGCGACAAGGTAGAGTTGGCCAGCTGTCCCTCTGTCTAGCCTGGGGTTCTAAATTTTCCAGGGCCTCGGGGAGTCCCAGTAGCCTTGCTGCCTGAGATGCATGCAAAAAAGAACATGCCCCTCAAAAAATGCTCAAATTCAATTAATAATGACAGGATTTTTAGCAAAACAGGCTGCTATAAGCAGTTGGAGTATTGTCAGTCCCATAAGGAAGTGAGTAAAAAAAAGGTGGGGGTTGATGTATGCGTTAATTTAGGCGCTTGGGGTGCCCAAAAAGCATTCCAAGGAGCTTCAAAGTGCTGCGGAACCCTGTTTAAGAACCTCTGGTCTAGTCTCTGGGCTGAGTTCTCTGGGACCAAACGTTCCCGGTATTCAGGGCTACCACAGTAACTGGTGTTACAGTGGGCTATACAGTGTAATCCACTTATAACGATATACCACTTATAATGATCAAATTCTTTAGATTTATCAATTCTCTCATTGCCCCTATGTAAAAATAAACCGTATATAACGATACAATTATCGGCAAAATAATAGATACAACAGATAGGATTCAGAGCGCCAAGACGCTTTGCACCCTTGACAGGAGTGCTGGCGGCGGTGGCTACATGCATGGGGGAATACATGGGTGTGTTCTTTTTGCTTTTTTTCTGCCAGTCCAGATATAGCGACGATCGGTTATAAGGATCGGATTTTCTGGTTTCCTCAGTATCGGTGTAAGTGGATTGCACTGTTCTGCGTTTCATACGTCAAGTGCAACGCTGCGAAAGCTAGAGCTCTTGTTTGCGCTGTTGACATCCGAGACCAAAAAGTAGTGTGTTCCTCGTGGTGAGCGCGGCATTGTAAATCCTCTGCATGCAGGCTTACTACATGACAAATTTGTCGTGAGCTTGATCCAATGCGCTCTTATTGCTGACAACACGCTGTCACTTTCTCGTGCCTTAGACCATTCGGGCACAGATCAAGCGCGGAGTAACACGCCTTCCTTTATTTTCCCGTGCGGATTACTTCTGTACCTTTGACAGTGTTGCACCTGATGTATGAAACGGAGTATAGTGTGTTTTAACTCTGACTTTTGTTGCACCGTGAGGAACTGCACAAGAGAGTGGGCACCAGAAATCATCTTGATGTTGTTCAGTGTAATGGCCTATGGAGTCCAGGGCTTGTATTCTGAAACAGCCGTTTCAGACATTAGTTTCAACACATTAGTTTGAACACAGCTGGTGCTCTGCAACAGGACATGCTATGGGAAATGTAGTACATGTTGGCGCATTTTGTGTCTTTCTGACATCGTCGTGCCATCCTGCGGCCACAGAAATTGAAAAATGGAGCTTTGTCACTTGAGTTTTTGCTGGAGTAGCCAAATGAATGGCACTCTGCTAGTATTGAACACTTCCGCATTGGCTGTTGTAACAAAAATGGTGTATTTTGTCTATTTTACAACCCGTTCATTCGGCTGCTGAGCCATGGACAGGGGTTCATTCCCAGCTCTGGCGGCCATGGTTTGATAGAGGTGAAATGGAATTGTACCTGTGCAGTCTACAATGTCGGTGCACATTAAAGGTACCCAGGTGTTCGAAAGTGTTGTGGAGCCTTTGACTACAGCACCACTCTTGCTCTTCTTTTTTTTCACTCCCACCTTCATTCCTTCCCGCATGGCACGGTTCAGGCGTCCACAGAGAAGTGAGGCAGTTACTGCACCTTTCGTTTCCCAGTAACCAATTGTTGTTATTATTATTACAGCCCATTCAGTATGCCCAGAGAGGCATCCTGACAGCACTTATGAAGCTGAATTTTGTAACTTCGTGCCAGGTGTATTGTGTTCCATGGCTCTATACATACACAGTATGTCAACTGAACTACAGTGCCATGAGGATGATGGGCTGACATTGATTTAAAAGGAAAAAAAAATTCTGTTGTAACATTTACTGCTGGGCTGAAGGGCCTCACCGGAGATTGTATTATGTGGGATTCAAGAAGAAAAAAAAACGTCGTCAAAACATGATTGCTTCGGCATTGCTCCAACACACGACGTACCGCAATTCAAGTTTCGGATCCTGTTTAGTTGTACTACATCACACTTACGATCGCTCGTACAGCACGGCTTTGTTCTTCCAGCAAGGAAACAATAAAGATTGCCGCTGTGCACATGTGTTGGACCACGCAAGACCACGCAAATTGCTCTGTGTCATCTGGCTCTTTCTCACCCCCTACCCAGATGGTCCAGCCAGGAGACAAGGCGACACTGCGCTTCTTCATGGACAAGACAGCAAGCAATTGCTGCACCCACCTGGACTTCCTGCTGCCCTCGGTAGAGGTGGCGCTGCCTGACAAGCAGTTCTACGAGGTCATCTACAACCGGTGAGGTGACTGCAGACATGTGCTGCCAGAACTTCACACTACGCTATACATGTTAGGAGAGCTGCACCTTATTGGGCATCACGTTTTTACGGTGTTGACAGTGCTCAGAGTTCTGGCTCTAGATCTGTCTATTAAGAAACTCAAGACGTGCCTTAAACACATTTTTTCTGTTTTTAGATTCACCATGGATCTAGTCCTATGGGAGCCCATCGTCAAAAGAGTCTTGGCAAGCGGCACCAATTCCATCATGGTGTCGGGCGATGACGGTTCGTTGTTCTTTCCCGACATATACGTGCCCGGCCAGTTGGCGCAGCAGCAGAGCTCGGTGTTCCAGGAGTTTGCTATGTGCCGGTCTGGCAATCTCGCTGGTAAGCCTGCTGTTGCCCCCGAGTGGCCGGTGGTGCACCACCTAGCATGCATGTCCGTTCAAAGTGAAATAGTTGGCCCCATTTATCTGTACACTCAGTTGATCATTATTTTCATGCTCTTGCTCTATTTTTGGAGTATGAAACGGTGGGATAAACATTGACACTTGGCATCGGGAATAATACCACTAGAAGCTACAGCAAAGAACGGCGAGTTTGCACGTGGGTGGATAATTTATTAAATTATAACTTTTGTCAAAGCACGCAAGGTGTTTGCGAAGCATTGCTATAATAGAAGGCTATCTAGGTTGCACTGGCTAGGGCAGTTGATGCACACAACTTTTGAAAGCTGCATGGGACACTTGTATAGAAGCTGGTAGTTCTCAGGTTCCAAACTTATTTCACGTTGTCTTTTTTTTCTTCTAACAATGCACTTAAAGCTGTTGATATGAGGTTGGGGCATTTTGCAAGAATAGAGGGACACTCTCTCATTCTCATTTTGCTTTTTCGCGCAGAATCGGACACCGAGTCGGACGACGCACCATCGGTGTTTCACTCGGTGTACGACCAGAGGCGGTCGATGTTCCGTCATGACCGCACACACATACGGGAGAAAACAGTGCCTTGCCGCAACTGGCAGACGAAACTCATCATCAACGTCCACATCATGGAGGGCCTGGCCTCGATCAGGACGCCATTCCGAGTAAGTGCCTGCTTGTCTGATGCTAGCTGATAAAGCCAAACCTCGATATAACGAAAATGGATATTACGAATTATTGGCCATATCAAACCCTTCTGTCGGTGTATCGAACTTTCCAGTGCCAGGCGGTGCCTGCTTGGATGCCAGGCAGCAGGCTTTGCCGCACTACACAAATGACTGGTGCTGGTGTGGCAAGCGTTTGCACCTTGCAGTAAGCATCCTGCACTCATGCCTGCAGTCACGGAGGCAGTACAAATGGCAACAGCTTTTGCTCTGACCTACCATTTTTTATGCGACATCACTGTAATGAGGAGGAGCCACCCTAGCTGGCGCCAGTGTTACTGTATGTGGAGCAGAGTTACACGAAATTCTGCCATTATGTTGCACGCTCTGCAGGAAAGCTGCTTCTCATGTGGCAGGAGCCATGATACCCAGGGAAATGTGTGCGTGCGAAGAAGCAATGTTGCACCTGTGAAATTGGCTGCGCCAAAACTAATAAAGTGGCGGTTAGGAGATGCCCGCTCCTGCTGGTGGTGGCTATACAGTACCCCCTCAGTCGGATGACAAATAGACTGCACTCAAGATGGCAGCAGCTTGGCCCCTCCGGCTCATACATTAGGTATGGGCCAAAACGAATTGGAACGTTGGACGTCGACGGGATCATGCGATTGCCGCTCCGCAAATAGTGTTATGAGCGGCAAGGGGGAAACAGTCGCGCAACTCCGCTCCCTGCCGGAGCATATATTGGAACACTTGCTGATGCTCGACCTGCTGCCATAGCACACTGATAATGCTGTGCGGGAAAGCCAACCTGACCGGCACTCGTTTTTATGCGGTGTCCGTAATCTCCGTGAGCGCCTTCAAAGCGGAGCTAAAACCGTGGAAACAGTCTTCGTGTTTCTTTAGTGAGCATTGCTTGAGTTGCCGTTCCTTCACCGGCTGAATTGCGCTGTTTTTGTGTGTGTTTCTGACGAAGTTTTATTTTACGAATTTCAGCTATATTGAAGTATTTTGCAATTTTTTACATGCTTGCTATTACAAGGTTTGACTAATTCACATTCAGTGTGGTGGAGATTTGATCCTTGTCCTGTTTATCTAAAGAAGCGTTCGCACTGGAAATTCGTGGACGTTGTGTGGCCAATTTTGGTTGATGCATTTCGGTTTCTCCAAATTTGTTTGGGGCTCTGTGGGCTTAACGAATCGATTAAAATCAGTTGGGCATTGTCTTTCATTCATTATTGTGAATGTGCCTTTCGGCTGACTGATAACTTTTGCCCTTAAAGTCATGAATATCGCATCAGTGTGCTTGTTGTTGCCTGCCTACTTCGGTTCTACAGCGGAGATAAAAAACGAGCTTTTGTCGAGTTAAAATTTCTCTAAACTTCACATGCTGGCTTGTAAAAGGATTACACTTATTGAGCTTGCTGTTGTTGCCGTCGTGCGTGTAGACTGAATGCTCCTTTTCCAGAAATCCTTGGCCTGAAAAGAAGAAAAAAATGCTCTTTTGTGCAAATGTCTCGCAGGACCCCGAGGGCAAGGTGGTGTCGAACTACTTTGGTGACGTGCGTGTCGGCGTCAAGGATGCACAGCTTTTTGTGAGCAGTAGCCATCGTGGTGACCCGAACCTCAACTATGTCGTCTTCACTGCGGGCACGGCCAGTTTGCACCACCAAGGTGAGACTGCCGCTGATTTTGTTTCAGATCACTTTTTGGAAACCTGCTTCGTAAGCACGACTTTCACAGGAACAGCGAATGAATTTCATGGGGACAGTGTATCTGGTTTCGCATCTCAACCTCCATCCCATCATCTGCACCCTCTCAAGGTGCACCTGCCACCATGGTGGCTCAGTGGTTATGGTGCTCGGCTGCTGACCCGAAAGACGCGGGTTCGATCCTGGGTGTGGTGATCGCATTTTGATCGAGTTGAAATGCTAGAGGCCCATGTACTCTGCTATGTCAGTGCTTATTAAAAAAAACCCCAGGTAGTCGAACTTATCCGGAGCCCTCCACTACAGCGTTCCCCATAGTCTGAATTGCTTTGGGACGTTAAACCCCATGGACTGAACTAATCGGTAACATGCTGAAGGAGACTTCAGCCATGAAATTTTTAGGAGCAGTATCCTGCAACCTGCAGTGGTCTATTTCTGTGTTAGCTGTTCTGCTTTTGAAGGGTTTGACTTGATGGGGGTCTTCACTTAGATACGCGTGATATTGACAGGTCCCGGGAGTCAGTTCGAATTATCTGCCAGCTCGAAATTGGTGTGTTTCACGTATTGAGGCCTCACTTTGTATAGATTTGAGAAGGACAAATTGTGATGGAAGATGTCTGTGTAGTGTTACTAGTACTGAAAAGAAACGCATTTCTTGAGGCAGACATATCGCAGCATTTCTGGCCTACCTTTAACAGAACAAAATCAGCATGATTCATGTCCACGCTAAACACTATAACAGCATGAAGCTGCTTTGCAAAGTTGTGGGAGAGAGTCTGTGAAGTTATTATGGTTTCGATGTGTTGGATTTTGGCAGTGAGAAACCTTGGGAGAGGTTTGGGGATTTAGTACAAAGTATCAAAAATAAACGTTTAGTTCGCAAAAGGAAAAACGTCCTGAAACAGAAGGCTTTCGCATTGATTGTTCTTTCTATTTTTGTTTGTAACAGTCACCTGGAGGCACAGGTTTATTGACCAGTTGTTCGGTGGCCACAGTGTGTCCAGAGCAGGCGCCACTCTTGTTCTGGCATTTTCAGGGCAAGTCTCCTCGAACGGTTGGGACCGAGCGACGCCGGTGCCTGTCCTGTACAAGTCTGCCGATGGCGTGGTGTCCGCAAAGCCATCGTCTCCGTTCTTGGCAACCGAGACCGAAGCCGCCGACATGCTTTCGCTAGTCATTGAAACGCGTGCCGACACGTCGCAAGGTGTCAAGGTAAATCATTTTTCTTTTTTTTGCACTGATTTGATTGTTTTGTGACAGCTGAACCTTGCGGTCTTACAAGTTATCCGAAGAGGCTCCGCAGGTCTTTGGTAATGTACAGTCTTTGCCAAAAGTAAACAGGCAACGGGGGCTTTTTGGCCGCATAGCAAAGCACTTGTGGCACACCTTAAGCTCTGAATCTGTGTAAGGTAAGCAGAACCCTTGACTTCACCTTTCAAGACCTATTGATCTTTAAGGGTACTGTAAGGGCTCCACTACGCCAAGAAGCAAACCCCGTTGCATGGTTACTTTTGACAGGGATGGGTACTAAGGGTCTCTGAAGCCCCCTGCCAAACACCTTTGAAAGTAAGCGTACAGATTTTAGTGTGTAGCACATCCTAATGTCGTGTTGACACTTCTCCAGCAACAACTCCAGCATTGTTTGCTAACCTGAGAAACTTTTGACTTAATATTCGAAATATATACGGTCAACTCTTGGTAATTCAAAATCGGAGGGGACCAAAAATTCCTTCTAATTATGTGGAGTTCGAACTAAGGGGAGTCTTTTTAGTGCATAAGGTGTCAATGGGTCTGAAGTGCCAGTTGATTAATCGGAAGTTCGAATTATGTGAGAGTAACATAGCTCCACTGCAAGTGTGATGCTGGGAGCTTGCGTGGCTAATGGATACTCTTCCAGCGTGATCCGAAATCCATGTTTCTGTGCTACAAAGTCCAGTTTATTGGCAGTGTCTCTGAAAAGGGAACCTGTACTTCACAACAGTGTCCTTGCTGGCAATTCTGGCACCTACTTAACAGTGCTTTTTTTATTTTTGTGTGCCTGTCGCCCACCTCGCAGACAATCAAGGTGGCAGCGGGTGCGAGTGGCACAACACTGAGGCATCGCATGGCGCCACTGCGTCGCAGTTGGGTCAAACAGTTTGTCGACTTCTTTGATGTTGTCGATGAAGAGGTGTGCGGCTACACGCCCCTGGGCGTGGTCACTGAGTTTCACCTCACCCTCTCCAACTGTGCCATCGACTACAGGTTTGGCTCTCCCCACTCTTGCCTGCTTGTTGCTGGGTGAACAGAGTTGTTCGCATTGTGGGGGTTGCGTTGGTGCGCTGACACATTGACGACACTTTAGTACAGTTTGTCCTGCATGTTGCGAATTTACGTCCAGGTGGTTCAAGATTCTATTACAGTTTCGTGATTGCTCGCTATTTTATTGCTTGCATTATGCATGCGCACTTGTTGCATGACTAGTGTCTAGTTTGAACACCATTGAAGTCATTGACAGTTTGTTTTGTGGCAGTTTGGACCTGGCTTTGCTCAGCTGGCCGTGGCCCATTTTGAGTGTTTTGACTGGATATAGGTGGCCATGCCTTGTAAGGCTTCTCTATAAATGAAAGATGTGTTTATCATCTAGAACTTACTTTGAAGCACTTGTTAAACACTTCATGAAGGAAGTCGTTGCACTAGCATTATAATTTCATCCAGAAGAAAAATGCGGTGACTTGTATCGGCCTTGTTATGTCTCGGCTGTCTTAATTTTGTCGTAAATTTATAGCGATTGCTAATTGCTGCTCTAATTTCGTGGACAGGAATGAAATTACAGTACAAAGCGATTCTCAGGTTGCAAAATGGCCAGTTTTGTGTGCCATGTCGCTGGCATTATACATATAGCAGGGCATTGATTATAGTTGCCTGCAGTGCTTTTATTTTTTAAATATTTGCTTTAATGTTGTTTTCCAAGGCTACGTGTATGTTGTATTTGTGTAGAGGCATGCAGATGTTGTACTCACCCTTGCGCCACATTGTGTTTCAGGCCCCTGTACATACCTTACCAGACTGTAGTGACCATGGACAGCTTCAGCATATCGAGCAACATCACTGCCAACACCACCACCTCACAGCTCAGGTGAGCACACCCTCACGCCTCTGACGTACAGTAAAGCCTTGTTGGTACATTCCCTGCTCTTACGCTCACAATCGCAGACATTAAAGTTATCCCATAGAATAGTTACGCCGTTCTTTCTTGCAGTTAAGGGGGGAGCCTGGTCTTGAAAATGAAGTTTTATTAATGTAGTCATAATTATGAAATTTCCAGAGAACATGTATATTTGTGGGCTGGTTCTAAATACGTCACTTAATTTCGTGTAAAACAATTTCTTGAGCATTTATGTAAGTTTTATGCAAGTATTTTGTGAAGAGCTTTGAAGAAAATTTTCTGCGGAAAACTCGCTGATATGTATGCCATTGGGTTCTCTTGATATCGGGGAATGCAATAAGGGTAAAATTATCATCCTTGCTATCATAGAACTTGATTTATAGGGTAGTGAAGCTGCCACTTCAGAAACAGGAATACACACTTTTCTTCGCATTTCTGAAGTGGCAACTTCAAAACCCTATAACTTAATTTCTATGATAAGCAGGAAGACAATTCTACCCTTATTGCATTCCTTGGTGTCAAGAGAACCCAATAGCATATATTTCAGCAAGTTCACGCAGCAAATTTTTTTCAAACCTCTCCACAAAATACATGCATAAAAATTGCCTAAGTGCTCGAGGAATTGTTTTATATGAAATTAAATGACATATATTTAGAATCGGCGCATAAGAATACATGTTCCCTGAAGGTTTCTTAACCCTTTCACACGTCGTTCTGTTTCCTTCGAAAACAAATATTGTTCCACGTAAATAGCATTTACAGGTCGTAAGAAAGACTAATTAGAAAATTAATTGGAAGATTAATTCGAAAATTTTGAAACATACCGTGGCTCATTCCAGCGTCATACTCACTCATATATTTCGGCAATCACTTTCAGCAGGCGAGATACCATGCGAGTGGAAAATTGGAAAAGTTATTCCAATTTTCAAATCCGGTGACCGAACTGACGTTGCTAACTATCGCCCAATATCTCTGACATGTATATCTTGCAAACTTCTCGAACACATCATTGCATCTAACACGGCATTACATTTAGAAGGCAACGGTTTCTTCTTTTCAAAACAACATGGGTTCAGAAAAGGGTTATCATGTGAAACACAACTACACGAATTTACTAATGAGCTTTTTCACGGTATGGACGAAAATCTTCAAATCGACTGTATATTCCTAGACTATGCTAAAGCCTTTGACCGCGTTCCACACTGTCGTTTAATAGCGAAACTCTCATCATTGCGCCTCGATTCATTAACAATTTCTTGGATAAGAAACTTTTTATCATTTCGAAAACAATTCACTTCTATTGATAACCATTCATCCCATTTAATTGATGTAACATCAGGCGTACCGCAAGGTAGTGTAATAGGCCCGTTACTTTTTCTGATTTACATCAATGACCTCCCATTAGGCATTACCTCAACACTCAGAATGTTTGCAGACGATTGCGTTATTTATCGCAAAATCCGCTC
The DNA here is from genome assembly GCF_052857255.1 of Amblyomma americanum. Taxonomy (NCBI): domain Eukaryota; kingdom Metazoa; phylum Arthropoda; class Arachnida; order Ixodida; family Ixodidae; genus Amblyomma; species Amblyomma americanum. The sequence continues at coordinate 176,544,899 of NC_135501.1, forward strand.
CTTTAATGACCACATCGCCCTTCAAGAAGATCTACATCGCATTAATAACTGGTGCTCATCATGGCTAATGTCCCTTAACACTGATAAATGCCAGTTAATGACATTTAGCCGTAAACGGTCTAATTACCTTTTCACTTACTCGCTTAACAACAGTCCAGTCACTCTTGCGTCATCGTACAAGTACCTTGGCGTTCACTTTTTATCTAATCTCTCATGGAAAACCCACATAGAAAAAATTGCTGCCAAAGCTAGCCGTACATTAGGTTATTTAAAGCGTAACCTCAGAGGTGCGCCTTCTTCCACACGCCAGCTCGCATATCAGACATTCGTCCGCCCTCAAATTGAATACGCATCTTCCATTTGGTCACCTCACCAACAGTACCTAATTAATTCCCTAGAGCGCGTACAAAATCGTGCCGCTCGCTTCATTTCTCGCAACTATTGCCGACATTCCAGTATAACTAACATTAAGGCTTCGTTATCCCTTCCATCCTTAGAATCTCGCAGAACAATAGCACTTATCTGCCTCTTCCATAAAATTGTTTACAGCCATCATTCCTTCACACTACCCCTTACAAAACCGGCCCGCACATCTCACCGATTGCATAATCACCTCAGTTTTAAGCGCCTTTCGGGAAGGACCACTGCATTCAACTCATCAGCCCTGCCCCCTGCAATCATTTATTGGAATAGTCTTCCTGATAACATTGTTCACATCTCAGATCATGTTATTTTCAAAGAAAAAATAAGTAGCATTTTCTTCTGAAGTGTGTTCTGTAGTGCGTTTTTCAATTTAGTTTTTCAATTTAGTTCTATTTTCTGGTTGGTTGCTTGTTCTTTGTATAACGATGTTAAAGTAACCATGTTCTACTTGCTTCTTTTTCCCACCCCAGTTATGTAACCCCCCTCACATAATACTCCAGTCGGAGCCCGTGAGGTATTTGAATAAATAAACTGGTTGGCGTTGCGGTGCCAAATACCAGTAAATTTTTTTACAGTGATGTGCAATATTTTGTGAAAAGTGTCATAATTAACCGAAATCTTGACATCCGAACTTCATGACCTATCTGGAAAACACCTGAAGCAGCGTGAAATCAGTTGCTATTTCAAAAGTGTACATTACTTCCGAAAATGTGCTAAAGAAACAGATTCTTTTACTCAGGGCAAAATGTATCTGCATAAAAATGGCGGGCGACATGCTACCCCTTTCACTGTTGTACGAAATGCTATTAACTCCATTCTGTTTTTTGCACAAAAAACCACCTTGTTTTAGACATGAAAGAGGCACAATTCACCCGAAACAAGGACATCAATGCTAGGTGCAGCACGCTGCCAGAAAAACCTGCCATTTGTGTTTGTACACAATTGTGTACATAGCGTGTCAAAGGGTTAAAACTGTAATTTCATTAATTTTTTTTTTTTTTCATGTCCTGGCTCCCCCTCCTTCCTCCTAATACGTTCCCGGAAAACCGGAAAACGTGCCTTCTCAGCTACTACACTTGAAATTTCGGAAAACTTTGGTCGTCTAATATGTTTGCGACCAACAGCGCATGTGCAAACATACAAGTGGGCCGAACCTGGGGGCATGCAACATTCAGAGCTAGAATGCAGCAGCTGTCATGTGCCATGGTGGTTTTTCTGTAGTGTGGTGGTGCGAAGGAACGAAGCACCAAAAAAAAAAAAAAAAACTTCGCTAGCATACGAACGGTTGTTCCCACGAGGGCAAAACATGCAGAGGAGAAATGCAATGGCTTGTTCATGGTGCCTAAGGGCAAGGTGGAAAAGCATATGAGAACTACGTTGAAGCACTTACATACAAGTTGGCTGGGTCCGGGGAATGCGGCGCGAAAAGTAAGAACACTGTGACAGTCAGCTACAGCGGCAGCTTCCTCGCGGTGCATTGGCCTATGTAAGGGGACGAAGCTTCCGAAAATGACGAGGATGCGATTTCAGCTACTTTCGCTGTTGCCGTCGGCGCACTGGATGTGTTGCAAAGTTCCTTCTGCGCATCAGACGACGCAAGTGCTGACTGAATCCTACGATTGCTAGAAAAGGGTCTGTTGAGACTTTGTGCCAGGGTATGCTAACTGACCTTTCTGCGAATTGGAATGGTCAGTAAATCTCTTTGTACCTCATTTAGCAATTTGCATTTTTCAGATTTAGCCAGTTTTGATTATACTTCTTACCGGATTATTCGCTTTACCCGCATTTTCTTTAAAAACATATCACCAAGGTTTTACTCGACTGGCACAATGGCTGGAGTGAATTTGTAAACAGTTTTGCATGAACCGAAGGAGTCCTATTTGTAGGTTTGCGTTTACTGATGTGAATGTGTAACGTGTTTCACACTTCGATGTCGATGGTCATGCCTTGTCCATGCTGCGCAGCTGGCTACTGGTCAGTGCTGCATGGTGAACACAACCTTAATCATCTGAAGTTCGTTTCTAGTCTGCATCATCCTATGACAACACTTATGCATGTTGCTCATACATGGGGACTAATCATTGGTTGAATGGTCATCGTGTATTTCCTTTCATATTACCACCTACCTGTACATCAGTGCAGCTGCAAGACTAAGTGCTTTTGGTAATCTGAATAATCTTTTTTTTTGGCATTTTTTTCTTATTTTTTCTTAAAGAATAATTGCAGAGGAAGTTCTTCTCTACATCACTGACAAGGTGACCAAGGATGAACCACTCGACTTGGCCAATGGTAGTGTGAAGTTGTTTTTGCTTCTCACTTTCTCGCTTGATTTTTGAACGCTGTAATGCCTAGTTTTACGTTTTACGTTTTGGAAACGTTTTCATGGCCATGGGATGCTTGTGCAGTGCACTTGTGCGAACCTTTAAGATCCAAGTTTGCGAGAAAGAGCAGTAGTTTGAACAGCTCGTTTCTCTTGCGCCATATCGCATTTGGGAATTCATCTCGCGGATGAACGCCATACTGTATTTACTGTCATATAACGCGAATTCTGATTATCAAAAAATGAAAATGAGAAAGTCACTCTTGTTGCTATAATCGATTCATGCAGAGACAAAGGCTCACTGTACCATATTTACTCTCATATTAGCTGATGTTGTGTATCGGTCGGCCTCCAGCTTTGGGAACCGGAAGAAAGAATAAAAAGAAATGATGGAATGTTGAACAGATCGATCAATGAATGCTCTCTGCTGGCAACATGCATTTAAGGTGACCAGTACTGTGTATCATTTATTGTAGGTATGGCTGTGCCATAAAACAACTGTTACTGTAGACAGTATGCCTGTATGCTGAATGCAGATACATTTCGTTTTGTGGAGTGCTAAAAAAAAAAGACGCAAGATGTAAGCGCCTTCGTTTCATACTAATGGAGTTTGGACCCCAGCGTTCGCAGCATCACCAATGTCATGTGTTGTCACGTATGCTGTTAAGATTGGTTGCTGCTGTTTGGTAGGGCATCGCTTGCTGCGTAGCCAGGTGCGGCCGAAGGCAGGGTGGGCAAGTGGCGCTGCAAGCACCTTTATGTGTGTGGTTGGTGCGAGGACAGTTCAACGAGACTGTTCTTATCCTATCGGCCTTATTTTGGAATATTTTGCCCAGCTCTTAAAAACGGAAAGGCGGCAAATGAAACATCTGCGTAATGAAGACTGTACTGACTGCCATACTTCGTTAACACGTTCGGTGCAGCACCAATTTTTGGAGCCCTAATTCTTATGCGTTCCATCCTTAAATTTTTTTGGGTGCAACACGACCTGCCAGTAAGCCACTGGTGAAACCAGCTTATTTTAACTGCCAAGAGATGTCAGTAGTGACCTTGCATGTGTGCTTTTGACGGGGTCTTGAAAAATCTGAGCTGTCCCAAGGCTTGGTCACATGATTCTATTCGTGGCCACACAGCATGAATACATAATTTGGTCCTTCATTGACCGACAATGCAGCGAGTCTGCTATGGCTTGAAGGCAGCCGGAAGGCAGCGCTCTCTGCAGTGGCGTCGTTTATTTTCTCGACAGGCATAGCTTTCGTTTCTTATCGCTCCTTTGCAAAGGTTTATATAATAATGTTACTTAGTGGAGGTAAACAGTTTTGGGCCACTTGTCTTGTTCTGCAAAGCCTGCTTCAAAGCTGTGCCTAGCAGGGACTGTTAGCTTGCCTTGCTGCTTGACGTGCTGAAATATTTAAATGTTGTCATATGCAATATTTCGCGTTGACATGCTGACACGCCGGGAACCGGGAGATCAAATGTAGAGATACATAAAGCCTGCTCTGCTCTCACCAGTTTTGAATTATTTTCTTAAATTATTTGTCCCTACTCTTTTTTTTTTCTTAAAAAGAATCTTTCCTCGTGTCATTCTCAGGTTACGTTTGTGTCGGTGACACCGACTTGTTCGACATCTCGGCCCGAACGACAGACGTGCCGGGCCAGGTGAGTGGTACATCTTGCCTCGTTTCCAAGCGGACCTTCTACATTTATCTGTTGAACTGCCTGACCTGTGGTTGCTGTTGGCTCATGATTGAAAGGTTGTGTAGTGAAGTAAGTTTTGTAATGAATGTTGTCCCGCATGTACCCACTCCCATTTTGAAAGAACCCATATAGGTGGCTTAGTAGCTATGGTGTTTGGCTGCTTAGCCCAAGGTTGCGGAAATCGATCCTGGCTGTGATGTTCACATTTCAGTGGAAGCGAAGCACTAAAACACCCCTGTGCTGTTAGGTTTCAGTGCGTGATGGAGAGCCCTAGGTGGTCGAAATTAATTCTGAGCCATCCACTACGATGGTCCTCGTAGCCTACATTACTGTTTGGGGCATTAAATTGCACATAAAAAAGTTGGCACAACAATTTTGAAGGTGCCATGCTTAAATTGGGGCATAATCGGGAGAGTGACCAAGAACTAGTCTTATGTTCATAGTTGTGCTCTGTGGTGAGAGCTTGCCTGATGTATATTTGTTAAAGGTATGTGAATATTGAGATATTTTAAAACATGAATTGAATGCGAATGCGAAGAAAAAATGCCTTCGGATATTAAATCAGATTTTTCTGTTCAGCCTGAAAAAATTTCAGAAGAATTAAAATTGCCAGACACAGCCACTGTGATGGCTCAGTGGTTATGGTGTTCAGCTACTGACCAAAAATCAGTTGGTTCGATCCCAGCAGTGGCATTCTCATTTCGATGGAGGCGAAATGCTAGAGGCTCGTGTACTGTGCGATGTCAGTGCATGTCATAGAACCCAGGGTGGTCGAAGTTATCCGGAGCCCTCCACTACAGTGTCCCTCATAGCCTGAGTCGATTTGGGACGTTAAAACCCCATAAACCAAGCAACCTAAAGTTGCCAGACATTCTCATTTTTTTTAATTGTACGGTCCTTGCAACTGAAATTAAACAAAGCTAGGCAGACCCAGCACCATATAAAAATAAAAATAAAATTATGTGCACAGAACTGCTTACTGCCTGATCAGACAATGTAACAGTATGCAACCTGTAATGTAGTCATGCAAAATGAATGAAAATATTAAATCCATGAAAATAACACGATGGGTAGTAAACCTAATTAATTCGCAGTTCAAGAAATCGGAAGAAATGTCTGAATTATCCAAAGATCGAGTTATGAAATACCCCTCATCCCCTTCTGAGAAAAGCAACTCTTTAAAATGCAAAAATTCAGTAAAGCCTGGAGGCAGCATCTTGCAAACAGCGGACAGCATGCGACAAGCGTACAGTTCACCGTAGCATCATGGAAGAACAACGCAGATGTGAGCAAGGGGAAAGTACATTGGCATCGAAATGGTGAGATTGCTTCTATAAAGAAAAAGAAATGACCACTGACACGCCAGTCGGCATTTGAAAGCGATGCGCAGCTGGGTTCGAACGGCTAGAGAATGCGCGGCCAACAGCCTCCGTTGCCGTGGGCTGGCAACGAAGCTAAGAAAGCAAAACTGATTGGCCGGCAGACTGTTTCTTTGGCCTAACGACAGCGGTCCTTCTATCGTCGTCATGCCTTTCATTATGCGTACATTAGATGTGCATGAGCTACAATGTGCCATGCATTGGGTGGAATATTTACTTGGACCTTTTGCTCTGCCGGTGACACTTCGACTTGGTCCCCACGTCGGAAGCCCCATGCGAAATTCCACATGTGGGCTTTCCTGTGTATCATCGTTGACCAAAACTAAATGGAGGAGCTCATGGTAGAAGAGTTGTGAAGTCTACACAACAAATTTCATAAGTGTGGGCACTAACTATATAGCGCATCATGAAAGAACCAAATGAAAAGAACATGCTTTTGCATTGTAATTGTTCAAAGTGAGTGGTCAGCCATCTTATCCTTGTCGCATGCGATATGTGGGAAATCCCACTTTTGGGATTCCGCATGAGGTCTAAGCCTAGCAGCCTACGAACGTGATCGGCCCGTGGAATAGACGACAGAAGAAGAAAGTGAAGGGGGATTCATTTGTATGGTTTTCTCGACAACTCGATCTGTGCACATTTTTCCCAGATATCGTGGTTTTTGCCATGGATGGATTTATGAACCTCACCACGGTATCCAATCACTGCTGAGTGTTGGGAAATTTTTGAATATTTGAAAATTCTCAAATGTCGATTTCTTGAATCGAATATGAACTAAATAGTTATATTTTGTTTGTATTCGAACGTTTGCAAACCCGTAAACGAATTTTATATTTGAGAAAGGAAATGATTAAAAAAAGACAAGAACACGAGTTCTGAACTTGTCTTTGCTGTTACGCTGAATCAGCCTCCTGCCTAGTTGCCATTTTCGGGCTTTCTAATGGAATCATTTTTGCACGTTTTGCAGCGGGTGTCCACGATCAAGATGAAAGCGTCGAACAACCTTGCCAACTTGAGGACCTGCGTTGACTCTTGCCAAGCCCTGCAGGCCCTGGTGACCTACCTGGCGAGTGACGGGGATCTCGCCAGCGATCCCAGCCCCCCACCTGAGGTCGGTAATTGTCGGGAAAGCAGCAGAGTTGTGTTCTTTAGCTGTTGGCAGCACTTGCACCGTTTAAGCAGTGCTGTGCAGTTTATTTTGCTACCATTGGTGGGACGCAGCAATCTGCACACCTGTAAATAGAATAGTGTGCTGAATCATGCTGAATTAGTGTCTAATAATAGTCCTTGAACTGGCATGATTAAAGACCTGTGGGCATGAGTAGTACAATGGATATATTTAGAATCTAATCCGATCAGATACTTTGCATTGATGTCTGCCCTTCAGTGTCACTGTTATCTTTTGGGTCTGGAGCTCAGCATAGCAAATAGCGAAAATATAAGGGGCTAGAAAAAATCAAGAGAATTAAGCTCTGCTGGCATCCTTGTTCCATTGCCTGACATGGCAGCTGGCGCCACCTGACACAGTATCTAGTTTTCATTCAAATTTTTGTCGAGTGTTTTTTTTTTTTCTTCGTTCAGCTCTCGTTACAAAAATTGATTTTGGTTTTGTTCAACATTTTTTTTAAATTTAGGAATATTAGTCTGCTTGAAGTCTGGAGCTAATAGTGCTTCTTATTTTCTTATTTGCACCTTCTAGCCCAGCCCAGGTGGTAGCTGTGGCCCCATCCTCCTGGAGCACTTCAACCATGTGACCATGAAGGTGTCGGACCACTTCCAGAGCCTCGTGGCCGAAGCCATGCGCGAATCGGGCAGCTCCGCGTCTGGCTCACAGAGCCCCAACACTGGTGAGGCACTCTGAATTAGCTGCACGCCGAGTATCTGATTTTATTCACTGCAAAATGCACTGATTATCTCGTTAACAGCAAAGAATGCCCCTGCTGCTTAGAGATTTGCAAAGCGTAGCTTTGGACTCCGTTTCGATGTTTTATGTGATCTTTTTCATGACATTTATTGCATGCCATGCGCCTCCATTTGAAAGCTTAAATGTCATGAGCTACAGGCTTCAGATTTATTGGTTCATTTGTTTGTGAACACGAAAGCTCCTTTCTTTTCTTAATTTTCTGGGAGTGAGGGATATTGCACCTTTTGCTGTTGTTTTTACAGCATTTTAAAGCTGTAGTGATGATTACTAGATTTCATTTGGTTTTATCATTAGGGGGGGGGGGGGTTGGGTTTGATGCATGATCGCGTGAATACAGTCGTCGACTGATTTTTCAGACTCTGCGAGACACGAAAAATGGTCACCAAACAGTCCGAGAAATTTGTGACCTTTAGAAGAATCAATTTATTGTGGTAAAATCGGCATAAAGAGATAGCTAATTTTGCCTTCTGCCATGTTTCATCCACAGGTGATGATATTAGCTTGTACATTTAAGTCTGTAGTCGGATACAGCTTAAGTCTGCAGTGATGCTCTGCCCACAATCAGCACCGCCGCATAGAATTCCTCCACGACAAAAAAGTAGTTCATTAAAACTTTTTTTTACCTAAACAAGGAACTAAATCACAAGAAAAAAAAAATTCTAAGCTCTATAACCTTGATTCCTGGCTTGTTTAATATGGTCAGATTCGAATCCGACCGCGGCAGCTGCGTTTTTATGGAGGAAAAACGCTAAGGCGCCCGTGTGCTGTGCGATGTCAGTGCACGTTAAAGATCCCCAGGTGGTCGAAATTATTCCGGAGCCCTCCACTACGGACCTATTTGTTCCTCTCTTCTTTCACTCCCTCCTTTATCCCTTCCCTTATGGCGTGGTTCAGGTGTCCAACAATATATGAGACAGATACTGCGCCATTTCCTTTCCTCCAAAAACCAATTATTATTATTTAATATGGTTAGACATTAAAAAGCTGATTCTATTTACTTTTTGATTGCCGAGCGGAGTAATACAGTACACCACGAACCATGGCCCAGTGTTAACTGCTATTTCTTTAAGTTGTATCCTACTGTAGAGTCATGCTTCCGCTATGCCGGGACCTGAGGTGCCCATGGCACATTGCATGCTAGCAACACACAGAGTTCGTTCGAGGGCAATGATGGCCGGTCAGACCGAGAGAGGGAAATGGCCAAAGTGGTAGGCTCCTGTGAACGCCTCTGCTCAACTTCCCCGCTCCCTTTTCTATGGATGGTGGCATTATCTCAGCCTCTAAGGATGCTCCCGCTGTTGCATTATCAACACGATTGCACACTTATCTTTGTAGGCTGCGATTCTTGTGCTGCCCTTGCTACACGAGACCTGAAAAAGAAGATTGGTGTGTGCTGTTGCCTGGAGTGGCAACAAAGAGAGGCACAGAAATTACTATATCTATCCAAGCCAATCCATCGGCACATTGAATCCGGGATGGTGCATTTCTTGGCAGTACAGTGTCGACTTGACTGTGGCAATGATGCCTGCTTGCTACTTATTTAGTCTGAAAAATCCAAACTTTCAAGCTCTACAGAGTTAGAAGTATTGGTTGTAAATATGTACACATTCCTAGGAGGTGCGTGACGATTGTGCAGTGAAGGAAATATTGCACATCGGAGTTAAAAAAATCGGGTCGGCTACTTACTGTATTCTAGGACAAGATCAGTGAACATTGGTGCCCTATCTACTCGCAGAATATTCGTTTGACTGGTGCCTTGTGTATGTAAGTCAATTAAATTTGCAAAAATTTGAATTTACTGTAGGGTAAATTCTACCCAGTGTAATCGACGAACTTCCCAAATTAGCACCATTTTTTTTTTTGGCAAAACAAATGTGCATGCATTATGCAAGTAAATGTGGTACTTATTGTAAGCTTTTGGAAGGAAAATTAGGTCTGGTGCAGGATATTTTTAATGTCTTGGTTGATGACACTTTCTCATTCATGCGTTTGTGCAGAGGATGACTCGCCACCATCTTTCATCCAAGCTGACGCTGCTGAGAATGACGAAGACAGCGATGATGGGTTTCGGGACGCAAGATGCAGTGACGAGCTCCGGTACGGTGACAACAACCTCCGGAACATGCAGCAGGATGTCGAGTTTTCCCGCTCGAGGCACGAGAACGACGATGAGAACCTTCGCAGAAGCACTGCCTCCTCGCAGAGTCAGGTCGAGTCCAATGGGACACCAGTGATAGACTCGTCATATTCTGACGAAGAATTCTGCATCTTGGGAGATGACCCCGGTGTGGGGATTGTGGTGAGCAGATTTATCCTTTGTTGCGTGGCTGCTGACAAGATCTTGTATTCTTGATAGTCTAGGGCAGGTGTGCCTTTAATGGCTGCATTAATGCATGTTGGTCCAGTGAGTTCTGTGTATTGGTTTTCATGCCCCACTCTAATTGAATTTAATCCAACTGATTTTAATTGAACTTGGTTTAATTAGGCTCATTCATCATCATCAACATTAGCCAATCTACATCTACCGCAACGCAAAGGTCTCGCCTCTCAACGTCAAGCAGTTAAAGGCACACCTGCCGTAGATTTCGTGCGGTGCAGCAGACTTTACACCGCAACTGTTTTTCTCTTTAAATGTTAATTCTATCCTCATCTGCCTGGCTCCTTTTGTCTCCTCTGGTCGTCTCCATTGGCTTTTAAACCTTGCCTTCTGAAGCAATTTTTAATTTTGCTCTTTGTTTCCACTTCGTGGCGCAAAAGCCGTGACGAGAAAGGAGCACATGAGAGCGAGTGGCTGCAGCATGTCGGGAAAATTTTCCCACTGCACATCATAGAAGGTGCGCACCTTGGATGGAGCTTGTGCGTTCCATAATCTGAGCTGGGGTCATCCTCCTTTCGTTTGTTTTTCGCAGCCCCGTAGTGGCGAGACCCAGATCCGTGTGCTGGTCGCGGAGCCTATCGAGTTGCAGGAGAACTACTTCTCGTCGACGGCGCGCAACACGGACCAGCTGCGGGCTCCGCGCAACTTTCCTGAGGCAGTGCAGAAGTACACGCTGCGGGAGATGACGCTTGTCTGGCACATGTACGGCGGCTGCGACTTTGAGAGCTCAGTCACACCAAGTGAGCCCCCTCCCCCCTCTCTTTCTTTCTATCTGTGCGCCGCGTTGTTGTGGGGATAAGCCCTCAGTTGTGGCACTGAAATGAGCTACAAGAAAGTACTGACCCAATAAAGCGGGGCCTTTTTTAGTCATGGTAACATCGTTGTAGCAAACGGGTAAAAAGATAATAAAATAAATAATTCGATATAGCCAAAATTTGTATTATAAAATTTCGTAAAAAAATTCTCAAGAGCAGCACAGTTTGGTCAGTCAGGGGATGGCAACTCAGGTGACCCCTGTTATAAAAGCAAGGAGGCCTTTCTAAAGTTTCGGTGATGTTTCAAAGACGCTCTTGCAGCGATTTCGGAGGCCACGAAAGGAGGGGCATCAGTTATGTTGGCTTCCCCGCATTACAGTGTGAACGCATGCGTGGCGCTGTTGGCAAGTGCGAGATAAATGCACGACTTTGGCACAAACGCTCACCGCATCACCGCTAATCACTTGTGTAGCGCGGCAAAGCTGGCCAGCTGCCATCTGAGTGGATACCTCTTGGCACTGGGGGATTTGATATAGTTTTGTAGCCAACCACGCTCGATATATGAAGCAAAAACTGCATGCATTCGTTAACGATATTTATAAAGAGTTTGATGTTATCACTAATTCGTCATATCAAGTTTCAACTGTAGTAATGTTAGTTAAAGCTTGTCACACAGGCATCTCCAGAGCAATGTTTGTGTTTGTCACATGCAGTTGCACAACGAGCTTTAGAGACGTTAGTGAGATTTTTTAGTGTTGCACAGTGTCTGAACAAGTTTTTTTTAGCTGATGACTTTGTTTTCTACCTAGTATTTTACTCTGGAGGCGTGTTCTTGGAGACTTAACAACACGAAACATTATGAACACATTTTTTTTCATTGTTATAATTTTAACCCCTTTACTTGTGAGCAAACGTTTGGTTTTTCAGCATTTGAAAGTTTTCAAGTCCGGGTGTACTATAATTCTCTTGAATTCGCACAAAACATTTTTGCGGCCACAGTCCTTTTCTTCATGCTCTGTGCTGTGAGTCTCTGTGCCTTTAGAAATATGTAAAAATGTCCTATGATGCATATATAGTTAGAATACTACTTACTTATTGATTTGGCCACGGGGAGAACAAAGGTGATTTAGACAAATCAGGCAACTTGGAAGGCTGCTCATACTGCTACACTTGTGACTGCATGGGAGCACAGTTAGTGCTGTCCAACTTGCAGTGGAATTTAGGCTTAGTATGTGGATCATAATGTACTCGGGGTGTGGTGAGGTGAAGGTGGCACTGGCTCCTGACTGCAGTGGCCTTCTTGGTGTTCACTTTGTTTTCATCAGATGCTCTGAGGTCTCCCGAGAAAAGCTCTGGTCGGTGGGATGATGAGGAGGAGCCAGAAAGGTGAGCCTCTTATTTGAAGGCGGCCCGTGCTCTTTGGTTCCTTGTAGTACTGGTGTGTTGGCATAGCGCTTTGCCTTTTTGCATGGATGACATCATTGACGTGAAAGGTTCCAACTGAGCAGTAATGGGAGTGCGAATGTTTGAAATTGAGAATAGTTTGTAAATGCAGTACTTGCTGTTTGAGTTGTGCTGCGCTTTTACTATTCAAGCTATTAGAACCTCCTAAACATTCAGAAATGGCTAAACTTGTTCATTCGAGTTTGCGGCCAAAATCGCGGCGTTTGCAGCTTGGTGGTTATGGCATCAAACACAGTGAAAGTAGTGCTATGAAATGGGAACATAAGAAGGGGAAGAACACAGGACACCGCTGCTGTTTACATTTGTTATGTTTCAGACACACTAACTAGCCCTCATGGTTACCCTTTGGTGCTCCTATCAAGGCCTTCCTAGGCCTTGTGTGAAACTAATGTGCTGGTGGCCATTGAGAGTCACAGTGGTGCGGTCCCCTTGAGGGAAGGGGAACAAGAGAGAGAGAGATGCTGTAGTGGAGAGTGCTTGAAATTTACTTTGAATGCCTGGGGTTCTGTAACCTGCGCTGGCATTGCGTAGTATGATGTAGGCACTTTTTGTATTTCACGTCCAGCATGCCGCAGTAACTTAGTGGCTACGGTGTTCAGCTACTGAGCCAAAAGACTGCCACAGTGACTTAGTGGTTATGGTGTTAATCTACTGAGCCAAAGGACACAGAATCAAATTTTGGCAATGGTTGGCCATGGTGGCTGCATTTCGATGGAGGGGAAATGTGAAAACACCCTTGTGCTGTGTGATGTGAGTGCTCGTTAAGGAACCCTAGGTAGTCAGAATTGGTCTGGAGGCAGGAATTGAATTTTACTACCTTGTGCTTGGGAACCGAACGCCGTAGCCGCTGAGCCCACTGCAGTTGGTGCGTGGACGGGGGAGAAGTAGCTTCATGGCATGGGGTAGTAGAGTGTTGTGAATGGTGGTGTCGTACAAGAAGTTTTTGTGGCTTTTGCGTGACTGCGTGCTGTCTGCCCCCCCTGATTTCACAGCTACACAAATGTGATTCTGGAGCCCTTGGCCGGCAACGTGAGCTTCTGCAAGGGTGGCTTCTCGGCAGGGGACATGCTGCAGTTCCAGCCACAGTCGCCACCACAGACACCCCGCCACAAGAAACTGCACAGGGGTGGTCCCGGGAGGCGGGAGGACGTACTCATGGAACTGCACATGAACAAGGTAATGTGAAGCAGGAAAGGCTGAGAAAGGTTTATTGCGGCATCCCCTGTTGCAGCCTGGCCCTGCTCACCCTCTAACTTCGAGTTTAATTGTCATCAGTCACTGTCTGCTGCATTTGTCTGTCTACATGCAGTGAATGCTTGTTGATTTGAACTCAAACAACGCGAACATGCGGTTAATTCTAGCTGGCGGTTTGGTCCCATTAGCAAAGTGTATTAAAAATGGTCCCCTTGACTTGAACTCTACACAGTTCAAATAAATTTTATGTCCCCTTTGCGTTTGAATTATTGAGAGTCAATTGCATGAAAGCAGTTCGTTTTGAAAGGAGGTGTTGTTAGTTGTGTTGTAGAACTGTTAGTAAACGTGCATTTCTAGCAGGTGCTTTAAGCCTGGAAGTCGTGCCTTGTTGTTGTTGTTCGTACTTGCAGATCCGGTTCCAGCATGAGGTGTATCCGGAGGACACGTACCATGCGTCGCGGCAGGTGCTGCTCATTCAGGATGTGGAGGTCCGAGACCGGCTGGCCTCGTCTCGGATAAACAAGTTCCTCTATCAGTACGCCTCGGAAACCAAGCCACGGCAGTCGCACGCCAACATGGTATGCTGCACCATGAATTCCTGTCAGCTTGACTTTGTGTGAGCAGGGTGATCGGATGTTGGCACTGAGAAAATCAGCAGAATCCTGAGAGAAAATGTAGCTTTTGTGTTTGTGAGTTTCCATTGTCCTGAGTGAGTGAAAATTAAAAATTGGTTTTTGAGGAAAGGAAATGGCGCAGTATCTGTCATGCATCTCTGTGGACACCTGAACCCAGCTTGCAGGGGGAGGGGGAGGGGGGGGGGGAAGGAATAGAGGAGGGAGTGAGAGAAGAAAGGAAGAAAGAAGTGCCGTACTGGAGGGCTTTCTACCACCTGGGGTTCTTTAACATGCACTGTGCACTGACATCGCACACGGGTCTCTAGAACTTTGCCTCCATCGAAATTCGACCGCTGTGGCCGGGATCGAACCTGTGTCTTTCGGGTGGGTCAGCGGCCGAGCATCATAACCACTGAGCCACTGGGGCGGCTCTTATACAATAAAACTGGAAGAGTGAATACGGGGTAGACTGAACGGCTCTGGGTTTTGCATGATCGAATAGCCCTCTGTTCACCCTGCTACAGTTGTGGATGCATGAATTAATGGCATATGCAGGTCAGTCTCAAGTGTGTACGTGTCCGGCCCGACATCAAGTCTCCCGATGTCCAGGAGTGCGAAATGCGGGTTTCGCTCAAGCCGCTGAAGATCAACGCTGACCAGGTATGCATAGAGGCTCACAATCGTGGGGAATAACCGAGCGGCACGATGTTTAAGTGTTACTTTTGGATTGGGAGTGGCATTTAGCTGCCCAGACAATTGGCAGAGGTGCAGATTTCTACTTCATGACCTGTCTGAGTATGTTATCCACTCTGGTGTACACCATTTGGATATGTGTTTGTGGTATGTGTGTGTGGTACACTGTGTTGTTTTTTGTTGTTTATGGGGGTTTAACGTCCCAAAGCGACTCAGGCTATGAGAGACGCCGTAGTGAAGGGCTCCGGGAATTTCGACCACCTGGGGTTCTCTAACGTGCACTGACAACGCACAGTACACGGGCCTCTAGAATTTCGCCTCCATCGAAATTCGACCGCCACGGCCGGGGTCAAACCCGCGCCTTTCGGGCCAGCAGCCGAGTGCCATAACCACTCAGCCACCGCGGCGGCTAAGTGGTGCACTATGTGTGCGTGTGGATATGTCTGCACAGTGACATATTGATTTGTCACTGTTTATTGCAGTGTGCACATGCAGTAACTCTTTACAGGTCAGCTTTTGAAAGCAGCTTTGTAAACCTTCGCCGTGTTGTAGCACTACCTGTGTGTGGCCATCGAAGCTCGGAATCAATTTGCTTTTGTTGAATGTGGAACTTGTGTTTCAATTTTGTGCTTTGTCAGTACTAAAAAAATGGTGATGTTGCTGCCATTTTTGTCTACATTGTAGTTTTTTTTTTTTTCTCATTGATGTGCTGGTACTTGCTACTGTTGCATGATTTGGGTTGACTTCTGCAAGCAGTTGCGGGCTAGAAATGTGGTTTGTAGAGTTGTTGACGTTTTTATCGCTACGTTCATGGACTGTTCTAACACCAGCTGCCCTTCAGCTCCGTTGTCCCAGTGCCCTGCACAGCTGCCCTGTTCTCTTGTGCAGCTGCTTTCCTCGTTTCTAGATTGCTTTGTTTTCTGCAGGGCTGTCTCGTTGGAACGTTCTGCTTACTCTCTCTGTCTGTGCGCAGGATGCTGTCCTGTTCCTGATCAACTTCTTCACGAATCTGTGCTCAAATCCACCTGTCTCTCCGTCCTCACCACCATCCGAGTCTCCTGAGTTTGCAGTGTCAAGAGGTGAGAGAAAGAAAAAAAAGGAATGTGGGAGGGAAGCCTCCTGATTTGGTCGGGAGTTATTAGCGGCAATGCAGCACTCCCATTATTGCGAGGCATGGATCATGCGTTGAAAAATTTGTGCGCTTCACTTGTCTCAAAACTCCATTTGTCCCGAAAGTCACAGAAAGCTAAAAACAAATGCCTTTGCAATTATGCTTTCTCATTAATCTGTTTGACCAGCACAACTATTTGTGCTTTTGCTCTTTGCGATGCAGTGAATTGACTCCACCAGCACATGTGCAGAGTGCGCTTAGGCGGCTCCTTGCTGCTGGTGATGTCATGGTCATGCAGTGTCGCGTGACTGCAAGATGATCACGTGGTGTAGTGCGCCAACGACGCCGCCACTCACCCACAATGGGGCGCTAACAACTTGAGATTGTCATAAAAATGGAGAAATATTTAAAGGGGCATATATACCTCATCAGTTATTTTAATGCTTTCACGACTTTGAGGCAATGAGGGTTTACTGTGGTGTTGTTGTGTATCTCTGTTGTAGCTAAAATCTTTCGCGCTTTAACCGCTGGCTTGTTTGTGGTGAAACTGCACATGGACCTTGCACACTGTGGTAACCTGGTTCAGTCGCTCATGATGCAAAACTGTAATTGTCCGTGCAGAGATCAATGAACTGGAAGCCACCATTGTCAGGTAGCTGCCGAATGGCGGCGGTGGCACTATCAAAGGACCCGCGCACCTTGCAATGCTTGCCCTAGCTCCTTTTCGTGTTTTGCCGCTTTCCTCTGAAGGCAACAGATGGCGCCATCACTGCCCTACGGCGGCAATCTGGCATTGATGGTTTTCAGTTCCTCGATCTCAGTGCAGACGATGGCAGGTGTCCATCTTGTGCACCCGAGCCAGGTAAGTGCCATTGTCGAACTTACTACAAAGCAAAGGTTACCGCAACGTGCAAGGTCTGTGCTCCGCTTCACTGCAAACGAGGCAGCGTTTAAGGCAGGAAAAATTTCAAAAGTCACTAAGATAAAGATGCACAACACTGTATCCCTCCTCATTACACTGAGCCTCTGCTGTATCATCGTTTTTTTTCAGCTGCAGACGACAGGCAGGCAGGGGCAAGTGTGCCCAGTAGTCGGACGTCAGTCGACTCTGGTCGGCACGTGGCCTTCGCTAGCGATGACTGCACCCCTACCGAGCGCGTCGTCTCGCCAGCGGGTTCGAGTTCCAGTTCAGGCCCTGCCCCTCTCTACATAAGGCAAGTGGAACAAAAGTTGCCGTGCTGAAGTTTATTTTTGAGATGGCTTCCTGGTGTGCGATTGCTTCGGGAGGGTTATTTTGTTTGAACCTCTTACACACTGAAATTCGCTTCAGAGAAGATTCTGCTACAGGGAAGAATTTTTAATTGCCACTTCGTGGCCCTATGGGCTACTGCACAAATTCTTGGTGTAATAATTTTGAGTGAGTGCACAGTGCATTATGCGCCCAAGCTTGGATGACTGGACACACACAGTCTGTGTTTGTAGTGTTGCAGTGCCAGCACTTTGTTTTTGTTATGAAAGTAGACCATCAGGGTCCGCAGCATGTGAACTTATGAGAGTATGCGCACAACTCTGGAATGTTGCTTGTTATAAGCGCCTGAAACATAGCTTTGCTCCTCTTGGTTGCACTTGTTGCCGAGTTCTTACAGATTGTCGATGCCATATCTCTGTCGCACAGGTCGTTTGCATTCACCCCAGATGTCCCAATCCGGATAGACTACCATGGCAAGAGAGTCGCCATGGAACAGGTGAGGGCTAGCTGCTCGGCATCCTCGTTGGCACGCCTTCGGTGCATCCGGCTGACTAGCGATGTTGAATTCAGTGTGCACCCTCGCCAGCTTTGTATCTCTGTACGCTGTGCCATTATTGGGCCAAGTTACGTGTGGGAGTAACTAAAGTTGTCAGAAAAGGGAAAGGGGTGCTTTTGGTGACACACTGTGACACAGTTTATGGACTGAGGCATGGCCATGCATTGGAAAGAAAAATGATATCAGGGCAGAAGGTTGGGCTTGTTGGTTTCCTTTCATCATAAAAAAGCACTGCAGACTAGGACATCGAAAGAATGAGACAGTACAATCACACATCCTGTCTTGTTCTTTTAGGCCTTGTCTTTAGCCCTGTTTTTTTTTTATGATGCAAGGAAAATCTTAATGTAACGTTAGGAAACAAGAAGAGAGTATAGTGGGTTGGCGAGCAAATGTGAGTTAATGACACCACAGTGGAAGCCAAGAAGAAGAAACGGGCCTGGGCAGTTGACGTAATGTGAAGGCACTGATGGTTCGTGAGGGTAACGGTAGGGGGAAGCAGAAAGTCAGGTGGGCAGATGAGATTAGAAAGTATGCTGTGATGAGGTGGCGACAGCAGGCACAGGATAAGGTTAATGGAGAGATGTGGGAGGGTTCTTCGTCCTGCATTGGTTGCGGTTAGGGTGACAATGATTATGAGCATGTGGGAGAGGTGGTCTTTGACCTGCAGTGGGTGCAGTTAGGCGTACGATGATGATGACACTGTCTTTGCATGAAAGAAGGTGTGACCACCTGCACTTGCTACTGCTTGGTGCTATCGAGCTGGGCTGTTTTGAGTTGCTTGTGAGTTAAAAAAACAAGTGCCATCTGTATGGCACATTCAGTCCAACAGTGGCTTCACGGACTTCCAATGAAACTGGCCTGGCAAATTTAGATTAGTTTAACCAAGCTGCAGGCGCAAGTTCTTCATTGTTTCTAGGCACTGTAGATAATCGGTCGACAGTGTCAAGTCTCCCATGCATTTACTTTAGATAACATTGACATTTAGTCCAAAGTGTTGAAGGTTGATACAGCTAGGCAGATTTTAAGGGAGAGTTTTCAGTGTTGTTTGAAGCCGCTAGTTTTTGAATTTTAGATATGACGCTGCCTTTAGAGGTTGTTTCACAAAGATGATGTCAAGATTTCCCTTCTTCTTCGAAGCTGTTGTTTTTCTCTCTGTCTTTCTCTCTGCCTTTCTGGTGATGCGTGGTGGCTTATAAATTTATAATTTATAATCCAGGGTGCAGTGGCTGGCTTGCTGATGGGCCTGGGCCAGCTGAACTGCCTTGAGATCACTCTGAAGAAACTGCAGACAAGACAGGGGTAAGCATAGCCTCATTGTCAGTTTCGTTTATGGGGGTTTAACGTCCCAAAGTGACTCAGGCTATGAGGAACAGCCAGTCTCCCATACATTAACTCTAGAGAAATGTAACATTTAGTCTTAGGTGCTGAAGTGAATCCCCCAGGGTGCGGTATATTTCAGTGAAGGCAGTAATTACATTTTAGCATCCATTAGGTGGGATAACATGCCTGCCCATAACTGCATCTTGTGGCTGATGCCAGATTTGTGTAGCCCCCAATGTGATCTTTATTTTTACCTGCAGCAATGCAGTTCAAGATGGCGTGAGTATTGTGGTAGAATAGAAAGCTGAAACTTTGTGAATTACCGCTACTTCCAATGGTAGGGAGATTGTTGTTGTGATCGAGTAAATAAATTAGTCTTTTTCCTTTAGCCAGCCGTCATAACTGTAAGCGATAGGTCATGAGCCTGTGGAAGACAGGTGGTGTAGCTGGTGCAGCCATTGCTGTTTTGTTTTTTTCTTTGATATCCCATTAGCCAAGCTCTCGAAAGCAGTGTACTCTTCATTTCACCCCAACTTTAACTGTCCTGTTGCGCTCAGTATGACTTTCAGCGCATCCAAAGGGAAGCTGCTGAGGTAATTCCGTTTTATAGTAAGTCACTGCACCATCACACAGAGCACCAAACTTCCACAAGCATTCAGGGTACTTTGTTTTAGAGCGCAGCTCTTCGGTGCTCGTTCCGCTTTGTTGGCAGCGGTGTAACACGACCACCTGTCACACGACCACCAGCAGTGGCAGGTGGCGTGTGAAGAGATACGCTCAAACTTTGCATTACCGACTATCGTAATTGTCTTGTCTGTTTTTTGCATCGACGGTTAACTGCATCTGTTTCCAGCACCAGTGTGGCCGAACTGATTCGAGAACTGATCCGCTACCAGAGCTTCTGTGTTGTAGCTCGTATTGAGCGTGATGATACTTAATGAGTGTTAAAACGGCATTGTTTGTTGCCCTCCGGCATCAAGTCGTAGTTCGGTTTTGCGTGTCTGTGCAAAATTCGTTTTCAAGGTGGTGGTGATGAATGTGTACAAGTTGGCTGTGCTACATTTTGGTTTGTGCCTTAGCTGCTTATTTGCCATACAACCCAGCATAACATACAGCCGCAACATCCAGTTGTTTTCAGGACAAACTCTTGCATCATACGTCATGCTGTTGCCCACACCCCGATTGCAATGTCCATGCTTTCTAATGCCTCCATTCTGACCTGCTTGTTCGATTCAGGATCCTGGGCTTTGACAAACTGGTGGCATTTGCGCTCAATGAGTGGCTCAACGACATCAAGAAGAACCAGGTGCCCAGCGTCCTCGGAGGAGTGGGCCCCATGCACTCATTTGTCCAGCTCTGTGAGTTGTGGTGCCATTAGCTTAGTTTAGTTTGGGTCTGGAAACAAGCCTGCCATGCTACCCTTTGTTGTGTGGTAGTTTCAACATTGGGGATACCTGTGACAAGGACAGGCATTGTTCTCTCGTTTGGGTTGCTGCAATGATAACCGTTGTTTCTTTCATAAAGGGAGCATGGCACAGTGGGTTGAGCCAGCTTTAATTATCGTGGCCTTTGTTATGCTCTGCAAAAGTCCTTAGTGCTATCATATCAGCGAAAGTTTTTGGAATGTGTGTAGTGTTTGTGTGATCGTTGCCTTATAAAGGAAATCTTTTTTTTTTTATAACCAGCTGCAAGCTGAATTTTTCATTATTCACAGTTGGGGAAATGAAAAGGCAGTTTATCTATCTTTCTGCTGCTGTCAAGAAACCACAGGTTCACTACTTCTATGTGGCGGCAGAGTTGTGTGCAGCTTGCTTGAGCTTAGTATTTCAGTGCTGAGTACGGAATAGAACTGGACACTGGTTCTGTTGCACAACCTTGCTTATGTGCACTGTCATACTTGGTGCAAAAGTTTGGGTGTTCTGTGTACCGTAAAGACTTTTCCTCTGCTGGTGTTCCTCATTGTGTTCGTTTGTCTTTTTTTCCATCATGTAACTCTAGCAGTCAAAAGTTTGTAGAGCGCACTATTACAAAAAAAGAAACTTAATTTGTATGCAGCCTGGAATACCGTATTCACACGATTGTAAGTCGACCTATTTTTCAAAATTTGAAAATCTGAAGTGGGGGGGTCGACTTAAAATCGAAACCAAAGCATCGCAGCATAAATAAAGGCGAGACAAATGAGATATCAGGCATGCTACAGCATGGTTGCATTTTTGCTGCTCAGCTCCGTTGCATCGCTCTTGGTTCTGGCCTTGATCAGCTGCTATGTCAGCGTGCAGAACTGGCATCCTCACCCCGCACACGACGGCCGATGGTGGCTGCCGATAAGCAGCAAACCAGCACCAGCGCACTCCCCACATGTGGCCGCAGATTGCGGCTACTGATAAGCGGTTGCGGCCGATAACGCATTCGCGTTCTACTCTTAATAGGCGACGTCCAAGTTTTGTTCGTTTGCTTTCAACCGCGCACTCGGCGCTCAAGGAAGTCTCAATAGTTGATGGAAGGGCCGCTGTTCCAATTGCAGCGGCACCCCCACTTTGAACCGCAGTGGCGCCGGGGAGTGTCTGTAGCTGATGGAAGAGCCGACGCTGCTCGCGCGTAGTTTCTCTTTGGCTCTGGCGCATTGACTACTGCTGGCCGCGTTTCACAAGTTTTTAATGTAGTGCTTTGTCATTCGTGCTCCGGGTCCGGCAAGTGACCAGCACTCGTTCACGGCTACATTCAAGATTGCTGTCTTTCTTTACGCCGAAGAAACAAACTGTGCACCGGGCCGCAATTTCGACGTTCGCAACGGGTGATATAGGTGTGGCGGCTGCAACGAGGCAAAATGTTCAGCTGTTCTATGCGATGTCGTGATGTGGCTGTTTGCGAAATGCGGGATTTCGCTGCACGACGATGTTAGAACGACGAGCTGTGGGACCGCAGCAGCAATCACGGCGGCAGCGCTAGTAAGGACGAGTAGTCCAGTGACTAATACATTTTCGTTTTGGAATGTGCTCACGTGAGGGCACACCCGCGCGCGGCAGCCAATAGCGGCTGGCGATAAGCGGAGGCCGCAGGAGAGTGCTATCACATTCTATTATTAAAGGGCAAGTGTAAACAACCTCCAAGTTTTTTTTTTTTCCAGAAATGTGATGTGGGGGGGGGGTCAACTTACAATCGTGTAAATACTTATATTTGTGCAGCTTAATTCTGGCTGTGCCAGTCGCGCACTGCACCATTAAGTGCGAACCAGTGCGCCCTGTATAGAAAGGAATTTCTTTGACAAAGTCACATTTTATAAGCATTTGACAGAGGGTGCACAAATGGTAAACCAGTGCGGGGAATCTACTGCCTAGCGAACTAAGCACCTTAAACTATTGTTTCCATTCCTGTTGACCACAAAACTAGCTAGCGGCAGCTTGTTCAGCAGAAGTGGCATGGTAAATCTCATGCGAAATATTAGTGGCAATTTTTAATTCCAGGGAGGACACTTTTGAGAGGGCTTTGGCGCACGAAGGCTGCTTTTGCGCTCCCACTTAAGTTCAGAGCGATGTGTCGTTAGTAAACTCCTGTACTTAGCCAGTGATGACTGCAAGAGATTGTTCCTGGGCTACAATGCTTGCACGCATCTGATGCGCAGTCAGCGGCCTGCGGGACCTGGTGTGGTTGCCTGTGGAGCAATACCGCCGGGACGGCCGCATAGTCCGGGGCCTGCAGCGGGGTGCCAACTCCTTCACGATCTCGACTGCCATGGCCTGCCTCGAGTTGACCAACAAGCTGGTCCAGACGGTCCAGGTCAGCACTGGAGTCCTGCGGCCGTTCTGTTAGCTTGGTCATATGCGTTCCCGTTACCAAACACGTTGAAACGAGAGCACACAAGATTGTCACTGCATCTGTCAAGCTTGCTGTGTTTTGTTCCCGTTACAACTCTAGCATGGCAAAATGTGTTACTTCCAGACTGGGGAGCCTTCTTTGAATACCTTATTCCTCCCGGCCGCTGCTGTGGCTCAGAGGTTGTGATGCACGGTTGCTGACCTGAAAGGCACATGTTCAATGCCGGTTGCAGTGGTCGCATTTCAATGTAGGTGAAATGCTAGTGGCCAATGTACTGTGCAATGTCGATGCATGTTACCAAACCCCAGGTGTTTGAAATTATCTGGTGCCTTCCACTAGGACGTCCCTCATGGCCTGTGTTGTCTTGGGATGTTATACCCTTAAACCGTAACCATAAACCTTATTCCTCCCACTTGTCAAACCTCTTGGATTTGATTTCTTGCACATTCATACAGGTAATGAAAAAGTAAGAAACCTACTGCAGTGAAACTTCATCTCTTCTCTTCCATCGCATTCAGTTATGTTTCTTATCTGCTTCCAAGTGTTTGTTTATGGTTTATGGGGGTTTAACGTCCCAAAGCGACTGAGGCTATGAGAGACGCCGTAGTGAAGGGCTCCGGAAATTTCGACCACCTGGGGCTCTTTAACGTGCTTGTGACAGGCAGCTTGAACCCTTAGCAGCAGAACAGTTCAGTGTCACAAGTCTTGCTGCCCCGCCTCAGCGGATGCTGCTGTAAACTTGTGCTAAGCACTGATGTGGTTCCCTTTCCATGATGTCACGCCTTGCATGACCTTTGACCTCTGGCTGACCTGTGTGCAGGGCGTGGCCGAGCTGGCGTACGACATGCTCTCGCCGGGCCCCAGTCTCCACTTGGAGATCCAGAACCGACCCCACCGTGCCCGGCCCAACGCCCAGCCGGTTGACATTCGGGAAGGGGTCAACAACGCCTACCAAGTGGTTGCGGGGGTCAGTGCCCAAACCCTCTTCTGGGTTTACTCCAGCTCTCAAGTGCTGTGCTTCTTTAACGTGCATGTGCCAAGAGCCCCTCATGAGGCAGGAAAGGGTGATGGGGGATACCACGCCTCTAAGATTGGGGAAAAGGGGTCTGCATTGAGTAACCATTGCATATGTGCAAATGTCAATATTTTGGTTGCAGACTGAATACAAGGTATTAAAATTTGTTGTAAATCAAATTAAATGGGGTGGGAAGTTCATACTTGTGGTTGATGAACAGTCAAAGCTTCCCCTTTAGGAACTCTGTGAAACTGTTTCCCTCGTTCCCTGTTCTCATGCGTGCCAACGTCATGCAGGGGCTCGAAGACACGGCACGCACGCTGGTGCGAGCCGCCTCACAGGAACATCGCCAGAAAGGGGTGAGTGGCGCAGTGGGAGGTGTACTGCGCCAACTGCCACCCACAATGGCCGCCGGCATCATCGTCGCCACCGAGGCCACCTCTACAGTGCTGGGTGGCGTGCGCAACCAGATCCAGCCTGACGCGCGGCGTGAGGACATCCAGAAGTGGCGCCAGCGGCTGCCGCCCAAGCCTGCCGGAACCGCTGCTGGAGCCACAGCCGCTGCCCTAGCCGCCGGTGAGCGCCTGCGGTTGCCCAGTTCACGCCATGACTACAGGCAGCCTGATTTGCTGTTTCTAAGTGTGCAGGTTTTCTCTATGCTTCTGGATCCATGTTCTGGAAATGTCCACCAAGCTGGACGTGCCCAAATGAACACGGTTTAAACTAGGTGAATTGTCTCGCCCCAAGAAGCAACGAATTCTGAAACCGCAGTCTCAGATTGCATTAGTTGCATAGGAGCTCCCACTGTCTTCAAGCTAGGCACGGCTGTTTATTTCTGCATTCTAACACTGTAATATGCTTTAACGCGAATTGTGAGCACCATTTATTGCATTATTTTGTAACGTTCACTTTTGAACTACTGTTGAATGAAATGGCAAATGCAGTTTTAGCAGAGACAATGCAAAGACTGGTCTGCTGTTGTCGCACAGCTGTCATCTCTCTCAATATTTAGGTGTGCACCGAAGTGGATATGTCCACAGATGCTTTTAGAACATAGACTATGGTCTCAAACACAGCAGACATGGTGACATTGGTGCAGGCTAGCTGTTTAGAGGTGTACCACAATGGTGGCCACCGTGTTTAACAGTTTCCGTATTTAGATGCAGGATTTCAAAAAATTTCTGTCCTCAAACTATCGGCCTGATTGAGCGCAAGTACTCTCCTGCATTTTCTAGAGTCAAGTAGAAACTGCTGTTGGCTGCAGGTACAGTTTTCAGACGCGAGTCGAGCAACTGACAGGCTGTGCCACCTGTTGGACAAAGAAGCAACCGACAGTTTGGCTTGGTGGGTGGGCAAGTTCCGCATTTGTTTTGAGGGTCACTGTCTCATTTTGGCAGTGTTTTAAGTTAGAGGAGCGATGGACCGCACAGCTTGTCCATCCGCTGAGCCGCGCCATCAGTTACTTCTCCAACCTGCAAGGGGTGCATTGTTGACACGTGAGAGAGTTGAGGAACTCGTGAGACGGCAGAGCCGGCGGCGTGGTCGCCACAGTCTAAGGCTGCCGCGGCTCTGTCACGTCATTCGTCTCTGAAAAATGCAAGGAGTACCAGTTACGGAAGCCTTGCGCAGCTACAGGGAACAGAAGCTTTGCACTTCTGTTCCCAACAGTACATTCTGTGCAGGGCTACTGATAACGGCTGTGGCCCGATAATGCTATAGTGTTCAAATCTTGAAGGCGAACCTTAAGCATCCTCCGGCAAGTTTTTTTGGCTCCACTTTTGGTAATACCAGTTTTTCATTAATTACAAAAAATTCAGGCAAGTGCCAGTGTTAATTAAATTACTTCTCAAAGAACATAGACTATAGTATGCTACTTGGTAGGCAGTGCTTGCTCTTGAATGGGCATTAGTTAGCGCAGAGCAATTTTTTAAAAGGTGGCACCCAAATATGGAACTCTCGGCAGTGTGGTGGCTGCTTTCAATCTGGAATGAGCATATTTACTCCGTTCTGAGCCCCTTCCTTGACCACAGTAAAAAATATCGTCTTTGACAAGCATGCAGCACTGAAATTTTTTTACCTCTCATTGTTTCTTTGTCTGTTTTTTGTTTACTCCACAGCATCAAGATAGGAGCTGTGCATCGATTTCAGCGTCTAGGCGAGGCGGCGATAGGGCAGCGCACTTTGTCTCCCTTTTGCGACACGGGAGCCTGTAAATACTACGCTCTGCCTTGCGCGCTGGCTGCCGCTCTGCCTTTTGATATCGGAGTGCCCTGGGCCTCCAGTCTTTTTTAATATAAGGTATTGACTTTAGTCGCGCTGAAAAGCTCTGCCTCTCTCCACGGGCTTTTCTGTTGTGTGCATATTGACTCTATATTCTATACAGCCTTGTGGAGACGGACGGCAGAGAAAAAAAAAAAAAGAAATGGCCGTGCTCAGAGACAAGTGTCCAAAGCTTTCGTCACAGATTTTACTTTTAGGTTTTTAGCTGCCGAGAAATTGCAAGCAAGCTATGTAAGTTTTGTTTTGATCTCAGTGAATGTGCCACGCGTGAAGGTGCAGCCCCCCCCCCCCCCCCCCTTCCCCCTCGACTCTTGACATTGTTTCAGTGGCAAATTTGCTGGCCGGTTTAGTGCTAGATCACGCGTTTTGTCGTCGGATTTAAACTTACCAGGGAAACACGCGATCTTGGACACATCAAGCAGGCCAACATAAAGAGCAAGGGGTGTCTTTGTACCAAGTAACAAGATTTGCCACGGGTTCTTTTGTTTCTAGCAAAAAAAAACTTTTTTTAAGTCTTGCTTGGAACGCTGTACTGCCATTTATTCAAGATATACTATATATGAAGCTAGGTGTACTGGAACACAAGTATTTAAGTAAGAAAGTGATGACTTTGGCATGCTGACTCTGTTCTCAGTCTGGGCGCAGCGCTTTACGACCTTTGTGGCCGAATGTAAATAAAAGCTAAGAAATTGTGAATTGTACCACGGGTTTTCTTTTTGTGACACTGCAGTTGCTGCAAAAAACTTGCAGTGGCCCACCCTTTCTCCAATGCGAACCATACGCAAGGATGTGGCTCTTATGTCATGCTTTGATGAAGGTGAGCTTTCAAAGTCCACACAACAAGTCCAACGGAACTGCAAGAATTAGAAACACCTGACTGGTAGTACTTTGTTTACTTGTACAGCATATGCACTCACATAATATGCTCTATTTACTTGCGTAATTTGCACACCCCTAATTTATTAACCTGGGTTTATTAAAAAGAAAAATCTTTTACTGGCATATTTTACGCTCCCGGCTGTGTCAGACCAGTAAGCATGCGGGTGCACGCAAGGCAGGCTTGGGAAGATGGGCATGGCCACGTCACCTTGGCGAAGGGATGCTGCTTTGTGGACGATGCTACTGCCATGGCCAAGCCGAAGTGTGTAATACCTAAAGTGTGTGAGGGTTGAGCATGATCGGCTTTTTTGGCCGTAAGCCGAGCACGGGAACCAGCACGCTTCGATAGCATTGGTAGCTCTCCCCTTCCCGAGATTTGAAGCCAGAGTTTAAAAAAACAAAAGTGCGCAAATTACGTAAGTAGATATGGTATGTCTGCCCTGTATTAGTGATTAAAATTTGAGAAAACCTTGATTTGTTGGAGGGTGTACAGTAT
The DNA here is from genome assembly GCF_052857255.1 of Amblyomma americanum. NCBI lineage: Eukaryota > Metazoa > Arthropoda > Arachnida > Ixodida > Ixodidae > Amblyomma > Amblyomma americanum. Next base: position 176,572,462 of record NC_135501.1, read on the forward strand.
TGAAAATTGAACATTGGTTTTGAGGAAAGGAAATGGCACAGTATCTGTCTCAGCCTTAAGGGAAAGGGGTAAAGGAGGGAGTGAAAGAAGAAAAGAAAAAAAAGAGGTGCTGTTGTGGAGCTCTCCAGAATATTTTCGACTGCCTGGGGATCTTCACATGGGTGCCTTTTGAGTTTTGCCTCCATCGAAACATAGTCGCCGTGGTCGGGTTTCAATCCAGGTACTCCCAGCTCAGTAGACGAGCGCCTTAATGACTCGTGTAATTTGTGCACTTTTTTTTTTCTAAAAATTAAGTCTTCAAAAAGGGGGTCACAATTTTCACGAACACGTCCTAAAAAACATTACAAAGGTCAAAACAAGGAATGTATATGCTATATTGCCACGTATAATTCGACCACACAACTCACTCCCCGCGCTGGTCAAAAAAATAAGTTGACTCCACATACAAGTCGACGCATACCACCCCCACCCCAGACCCAGGTTATGTAGTTCCCCGCGTGATGGCATGATGGCACGTGCGCAGCTCGAAGCAATAAACGCAAAACGAAACAATCGCAAAGCCAGCAGTCGGAGGCAAATGGAGATATACAAGACAATAAAACGGCACCCTCGCATGCGGCCCGGTCAAGTAGCGGCAAACAGAATAGCCAACGGTTCGGTAGTTTCGGGTTCTATCGCGACGCACGCTTCGGAGGTTACGGGAGTTCGGTCTTGCAGCTGTTCTTACAGGAAAGTGACCACCGGCATGAGCGAGCCGGAAGCAATTTACAAATGAATTAGACTTTTTTTTCACAGCACTCACCTTTCGGCCGTGCCGATCTGCCTAAGCCTGCCTTGCGCGCACACTCGTGCATACTGGTGTGCTTGCGCAGCAGGGAGCGCGAGATATGCAAGTAAAAGTTTAAAAGAAAAAAATCTGGGTAAAAAATTGAAGGTGCGCAAATTAGGCGAGTAAATGCTTTCCCTCAGGTAATATTTCTCATATTACGTAATATTCTCCTCGTGTAACACCCCTATTAGGGGCACTTGAGGCGTACAATAAATGAATATTTTGCCCTACATTGTAAACACACCTTCCAAATTACAATTTTTTTTTTTCACGGAAAAGTGCATCTATTATGTGAGTAAATGAAATAATCGTTTCATCACATTGTGTATAAACTAAGACACAATAAGCTTAAGCTGAAGGAGAATGCATCCGAAATACTTGTACAAGCTGTGTGATCACATTAGTTGCACATAGATAGCCGTTTGGCAAATCTGCCACATTTTTTGTAGATGCTTTTGTACTCTGCAACTTTCCTAGCTCGTGTCTTGCTGATCGAGGAAGTTATATATTCGGAAAGTTGAAACATTGGTGCCAGGGCTTCAGAGCCTCCTTCAGGTTGTTCCTCTGAAGCCAAGACTCTTGAGACTCAGTCTTGCTTTGTGCTATGTGTTGTAGTTGGGCCAGGGTCATTTGATGCTTTTCTACTGGTTGTACAGGTTCTGTGTAATGCTACAGAAGAGCTTTCTTCTCCGCATAGAGTGACCACTTTGTGTCAGTAAGGGGTCCAGCCTATTTGACAAAACTGCAGCATCATTTGCACACACAAGGCATTGGACATGGCTGTACAGTTGTGACAACACGAGTAAATGCACTTCATAAATGTAGACATATGTCCAAATCAGTTTTTTTTTTTTCTGTGCTAAAATTCATGTGCAATACTATGCAAGTGAAATCTAGTTTGTGCAGCTTTGTTAAATGAAAAGTTTCATTGTGACACTCCTAGCATGGTAACCTCTCCAAGTGCAGATGTTCTACTATGAGGGGAGCAGGGAGGATGGTGGCTGGCTACCCCAGTAAATTAACACTACTCCCTCCGAGAAGTGGCTAGTTCTGTATGTATACAGAACTTTGGTGAAGTTTCCCAACTAGTAAAAAAGCGGACTTCAAACTTCAGTGCAGTCTTAGAGAGTCTGTTCAACTTTGCAGTTCAAGCTTATCATGGGTGAATTGGAGCGAAAAGGTGCTTGCCCGCAAAGATGCAGTGCAGTCATGGTCTGCAGATGACCTGTAATATACACACTGCATCTTTCGCACTTGTGCTGTGGGATGTTGTGCAGCTGCTTGTGCAATGTGAACAACCAAAGTTCTTTTATGCAGGGAGCTCATAGGACTATTCTGCACTGACGCCGTTATGTCACGCCACAGCGTAGGCAGTATGCAGTGGAGTTCTGGTATATGGGGGTGCCTTGATGCTGCATGTGGCAACTGTGTATGTGTGTATGAATCATATGACCATTCGCGACTCGTGACGTAACCAGGCCAGAAGTTCGCTATGCTCGGGCACCCAATGGCGCTACACTATTGCACCACACTTGTAATGGAGTTAAGCATTCCCCTCCTATTTTTTTTCTTAGCTGCTTTTCAAAACATGACCTAGCAAAGTATGCTGGTTGTTTACTGGTGCATGTAGTTAAGTGTTCCTAAGTGATAAAGGTTATTTTTAAAAGTAAAGAGTTTTGAGGATTGTGAAGTGAACACAGCCAGTTGGTACAGCATGGTCAGGAACAGGAAAGGAAAGAGGAGCAGGCAGGTTGAACACAGCCTTTCCATTAATGTGTCACACATTTGCAACCCCTATGGAACATGACAAGAGTACCACTAAAAATTGGGTAATCTGGCCAAACTGAGAAATCCAAACTTTTTATCACACACCAACTGAAACCACTCTAACTCGCATATCAGGACCATGCTTAGCTATTTGCAAGGCTTCAAGAATGTCTCTCTGTCGCGTTTTTTGTGTGCTTGGTTGCTTTAGCATCACACAAGAGTGACAATGTGCCACTTAATGGATTGAACACATGCTCCTTTTCAGTCAGAATGCAGCATGCAACTGACAAGCCGGTGAGAAATTCTTTTAAGCCTAGCGAACAGCTGTATGTGGTCAGACATATTATTAGCACTACACGAGATCACCTGTACGGCAAAAAGTTGCCATTTCTTCAGTTGGACCTGATTAGCCAATTCTTGTGGCACTCGCATGCTGTGTTCTATGAAGATGCAACTACGTGTCACTTTTAATTTGGGTCATTCTTCCAGTAAACATCAGTAAGAGTCAGCCTTGCTCCATCTCCTGCTGGTGCAGTCCATCCTACATTTCACAAATGGGCCACATTTTGTGCAATATGAGGTTTGACATGCTGTTTATTGACTTTAAAACATGGACTCGTGTAATGATGAGAAACTTTCACCAACCTAGGCATCATACGTATTTATACCGGAAAAATAAAGGGGCAGTTCCAGGACTGCTGGAAAACACTGCCTTGGGCATTTGATCTCGGCAGGGCTGCAGCAATCGTGTGTTCACATTCAGATAAGCCACTAAAGGTTTGCATGACAGGAGCACAGAAACGCCTGCTAGTTCCATTTGAAATGCATTAGCTCCAAACAAGCTGCAAATACGAACTGTACAAAAACCTGAACCACACCCGTCTACTAGCAGTGCCCATCTTTTAAGCAAGCCTGTCCTGTCCTTGGCAGCCAATATGTTTGTTTTTCGGCAGACAAGTCGACTGGTGAGTGCCATCTTATGCTAACCCCTCCCAACGACCCCCGAAACAAGCTCATTTTGCACAAAGCCACGGTCGCTGGTTTGCACCCTCACAAATGAGGCTTCCTGAAAGGATCAACGCCTCAGAGTTGCTCACAGTTCTTCAAAACAACATGTCTAGGCAGTGCCGTCTATACACAGGCTTTGCGAAATCTTCGCCTTAATACCCCCGAGCGCCAACCACTCGCGGTCTGGAATCAAAACAGTATTCAACATAAGAGAGTTAAATGGAGAACGTCTGTCACCCCCATAACAAGCGCAGAGCCGCTTCGCCAAATATCTCCGCGAAGCGACAGGCATGAAAGCTGTACAGGACGCAAGGCGTTGAGGTGCCGCGCGATCATCGTTCCTTTGAAGCCATGTGCCTCATCAACAGGTTGGTTAACTTTTCTATCCTCTTGACATCTTGGGAGTGTTCCGTCAAGTATTGAAGGCACTGTCGGGAAGGGGGGGGGGGGGGGGGAGAATGCATAAACATTTATTCGGAACAATGCGGTTAGCGATAATGACAGGCGCGATGGCATGATAACAGACGGTTCCGCTAGCGAACCTTGAACGAAAAGCGGGCTTCCCTGGTATTGCTAACTACGCAGCATTGTGGTAGGTTGATAACATACTATTTCTCGAATGAGTGCGAAAGCAGCTGACTTCCTTGACATAGCAAACAACATAACACAATTCAACAATGTTAGATGTTAGCGGCACCATGGCTGGTGGGCACAGCAGTCACAGCGTTGACGTGATTAAGCTAATCAACGTATTTTCCCACACTGCCGTTGCTATTACAAAGCAGCAACACTAAAACGAGAGTTTGCCGGCGTACAGTACTAGCGCTTACAATCGAAAGAGTTGGCAACGATTCAAGACGGCGTTTTCCGCTTTACGTACCACTTGGTTGTCTGTAACTTTCACTTGCAGCTTGCCGTCACTGTGCCTGTACTTGAGCAGAAACCGGACCTGTGGAATACGAACCAAGACGGCACAGTTTCAGTTGTAACACGTGTACCAAAATAATTACGCATGCCGGAATGTCGATTTAGGCCGCACAACATCTGGATCTGCGGACGCAGGGTATTGAGAAGCTTTGTTCGCAGATGGAGTTAGCTAAGAGCGCAAAACTCGACGAGGATAATTATTCAAACGTAGTTTCGTCGTTGGTTCGTCCGCAGTCCAGGGTTTGCACACACTTTGCGAGACCCGCAAAAGTCGACATGCCACACGCCGGCTTTGCGGGAGTTTTCTACACCTCTCACCTTCATCGGATCGGCGAGGTAAAGCCTCTCCGCAGCTTTCGCGAATTCGTCCCAGCTTGTGATGTAAGTCATGGCCACGACGCTGGTTTAGCTAGGCTAGCATGTGAAGCTCAGCGATGACAAGTTATTCGGCACCGTCCTCGCACACTGCACATCACCAGCCGCAAGCCGCCGTGTGACGTTGCGAAGGCATCATGGACGACGGCGAAGCAAGTGGCTCCTCCTTGTGCATGCGACGCGAAGCTTTTATTTTACTGACGCGTGCCGTTTATGTATCGATTCTTAAAAACTGGCACGTCTGGCATGTTAGTTTTTACGCGACGTTTTTCCTTCATGCGATGCTGCTGGTTGAAACTTGGGCAATAAACTCGTCACTCGATCGAGGGTTTTCCGGTGCGTCACCTCGAAGAAAGACAAGCAAAAGCAAAGAAAGTAGCCGAAGCCAAGAAAAATTACCCGGCGTGCCTCAGTTGTTGTTATCAACATGGCGGCGGACGACTCTTGAAGTTTTGTGCGAGCGTGAGCGGCGAGCGATCCGCCACAAGGATTGGGAAAGTTGTGTGCGCCGGAGCGGACCGAGGAAAATCGACGAGAACCGTTCGGATTTAACCGCCGGCCGGACGCTGGACGTTTAAATGACCCATCGGCGACGCCAGTGCGGCCGCACGGAACGGAGAAAGCGGAAACATGAGGTAAACATTTTTTCTTGTGTTGTGTAGCGACGGCGGCGTCGGAGGCTGCTCAGAGGACGACGCTCTCCCGTTGCTGCGTTCTCCTCTGTGACTTTTCCCAGTCGCCGGCGATTTCCGCCTCGTCCGGTCGCGAACCGTCGTGCGGCTGCTACTTTCGTGCGCGCGTGCGGCGTTTTCGAGCGCGACTTTTGCGTTTGAATCGCCGGTTTCACTGTCGGAGTGTCGACTTTTTTCCGTCATGTAAGCCGGGCAGTTTGTTCGGCCAGTAGAAAAGATGCGTTAGCAGCTGTGCTTGTGTTTTTCCCTGCACATACTCATACTGGCTTGCGCTCGCGACGTTTCTTTTGTAAGCAGACACAGTGGAAAAAAAGGGAGAGGACTTAGTAGCATCCGCAGCATCCCCCCAGATAACTGTGCAGGCTAATTAGGAAACGCGCTGGATCTCTCGGACAGCCGGTTGAGGTGTGTTCAGCTGAACTGCGACAGTTTTCAGAGTTTTAATTTTTTTTTCGTTCGGATGTTCCGAATGCCGAGGTTGTAAAGCAGCGAGAAGAAAACACGCTCGGCCTTAGTGTTGTTTTCGTTCTGGTTCCAGCGCTCGGCACCGGGTTATTGAACTGCCACGCTCGCGCTGGAGTTGTTCCGCCGCTGCCGCCTTTTTGACAGCTCGCAAGGAAAGGCGGCGGGTAGGGCTCCTTGCCGAGCCCGCTTGACCTGACAGCTGTGCCCGCGAGAGTTCCTGCCTATTGTTTCCCCGGCGCTACCTGTTCGCACCTCACGGGAGTGTCAGTGCTCTCGAGGTTCCGTTGCCCCTGACAATAGTTGCGTGACTCGAACATTGTAAGTTTTGCAGTGTACCGTATCCTGTAAGCTACACATATCGTTCAGGAGTAGTTTGAATGATATAGTTACGTTCAGCGTAACTCAGAGATACATCTGCCTGTCTTGTGTCCAGGGAAGCTTAGATCTTCTATTAGCCACGAACAAAGGCACCGCGCGGCAGGTGTTTGCATCTCAAATCGATGAGCAGAGGCCAAGTTTCGTTGGCCGGAAATAACGCCTTTTATCAACGCTCACAAAGTTCTTGACCGGTATGTATGTGCCAGTAACTAGCGAGCTTTGACTTTAATAGTAAGTGCGGAATTTGTTAAGGTTTTTAGCTTACTACATAGTGTTTAGTGGTCCAGCGCTATACAGATTTACCCAGAGAGAGCCCCCACGTGTGTGTCGCGCAGTCTTTTTTTTTTTGGTTTTGTTATCTTTGGCGTTCGATGTCCCTCTGACGTCCGGCGCAGACGCGACGTCATCGGGGCCGACGCGGTCCTCGATTGACTAATGCCATAGCCGGATGCGATCGGCCGCACAACTACGGCAAAGCCAGCGGAAGCGGTTCGGTTGAACTGGAGTGGAAACCGAAAGCTGTGCCCCCTCCCGTCGCATTATGCGGCCCACCCTAGCTGCTCGCATTTTGGAAACTCGGGCTTTTGCCGCCTTCCTGTATGACATCATTGCGTGGTTTTTAACTCGTTGCTTTTCTGTGCGGTGGAAATTTCGTCGTTTGCCTTCGGTTTATTGAGATCGAAAATTTGGAGCGCCGAGTTGCTGGCGTCCGCGTCGCCGGTGGCACCGGTGTCCTGGTCCGTACAGTTGCCTTTTTTTCTGGCTAGAGCGTCGGGCGTCGAAAATGAAATTTTCCTCTCATTCACTGAAAAGGGGCGTGTGTTTGATGCGGAATAGTCTGTGCTCTCGCGTTGTATTTCTGGCTTTTTCGCATCCGTGTGTGGTCTGTCCTTTTTTTTTTCTTGTCGAAGGCCTGGAATTCGTTTTTAAATAGGCCAGTGAGCAGGTGTATCTGGGGCGTGACGTTGCGTGGAGGTGCTCCCCCCCCCCCCCCCCCCCCCCTTCTATTTGTTTTCTGTCTGTGCGCACTCGCTTGTGACTGACGGGCGCCTGGCGTGACTGCGTAAGCCGACGCGCGCTGTTTTTGTGTGGGCTGTGAGCGATTACGGCGAGGCACGACATTCGTGTGCGTCTTCTTTGATGGCGCTGCTCGCTTATTGTGTGCGCGCGCGGTATAACGAAATAACGGACACTGCGAAAGCGCTGCGCTCCCGAGGTTGGTAAGGTTTCAAGTGTTCGCTCGGCCACTGCGAAATAATGACGCTTTTTTATATTTGTTTTTCACCGACCTCCTCTCACATTAGAACCCCATTTACGTCAACTCGCTTAATTCGAACTCCCGGTTTATCCGAATCGACGCTTTTATCCCATCAACATCACGTGCATTAGGTATCACTTCCTTTCGAGTTCGAACCATCCAAGTTCTACCGTTGATTTGAGCGAAATTCTGACGGCTTCTTCATTGCCGTATAACTGAAGCTTGGTTAAGTTTCTCGATGAACCAACTATTGGAATACAACTCAAGAGCGAAGCGCCACGTTCCGTTCAAAGGAGGCCCTGCAGCGAATTGCGTCGACCGGTTCTCATGACAACGTGGTTAATCCGTGGCTAATCCCCTGTAGCGTGACAGGGGATTAAGCAGGGGCGACTTGGAGTTAACCACAGTCGACGTTATTGGCTGTAGGCTTCATTTGAACGGGATTTGCCTTTTTATCGTTGAGCTGTGTCCGAATCTTGCGCTTATATTATCTTGAAACTTTGTTTTTCTACTTTCTACAAGAAAAAAAAAATACTTGGGACGAGCGGTGGCCATGGGGTGGCTACTGTACGCGCGGAAAGAAGTGTCCGGAAAGTGGGAATGAATGAATGTCCGCCGCGGTGGCTCAGTGGTTAGGGCGCTCGACTACTGATCCGGAGTTCCCGGGTTCGAACCCGACCGCGGCGGCTGCGTTTTTATGGAGGAAAAACGCTAAGGCGCCCGTGTGCTGTGCGATGTCGGTGCACGTTAAAGATCCCCAGGTGGTCGAAATTATTCCGGAGCCCTCCACTACTCCATCTCTTCCTTCCTTTCTTCTTTCACTCCCTTCTTTGTCCCTTCCCTTACGGCGCGGTTCAGGTGTCCAACGATACATGAGACAGATACTGCGCCATTTTCTTTTCCCCAAAGATCAATTTTTGATTTCTGAACCCCCGAAAGACGCGGGTTCGATGCCGGCCGCGGCGGTCGAATTTCGATGGAGGCGAAATTCTAGAGGCCCGTCTGCTGTGCGATGTCAGTGCACGTTAAAGAACCCCAGGTGGTCGAAATTTCCGGAGCCCTTCACTACGGCGTCTCTCATAGCCTGAGTCGCTTTGGGACGTTAAACCCCCATAAACCCTAAACCAAAAAAAAAAAAATCAAGTATTAATGGATGTCGTGTGAGAAACGTTTGTATGAATCGCCACGTCCTCACTTTTTTTTTTGCGATATACAGTATGTACGGTGAAGTGTTGAAACGCCGACTTGTGCGGGAAATGCGGTCTGACGGTGTCGTAATCTGTGGATTGACGTTGCCGACCCGTGTGGAGAGTGGCGACGACGATCTCTCGAGCGTCTTCCGACGAGTTGCGATAAGCATTCGCGCCGACCTGCGAGCACATTGCTTTCGAGGAGCCAACCTATTGCCGGTGCTGATAACGACGCCCGGAGCCGCGTCTTTGCCCCCGAGGGGGGGATACATTGTTCGGAAAAAGGGTGGCTGCATTCTGTCATCGTCCACACCATCACCTGTCGGGCTCGCATTGGCGTCTAGCTGTGCCCGTGGGCTGAAAGCAAACCGGGAACAGTTATTAATGGGTCGCGTTGGTCTACACTTTTAGCTTTGTTCAGACCTGCTTCATCTTAATTCATGGTTTGTTGTTGACCTCAGCAGACATGGCACATACCCTCGCGGGGGTATATTTTTATTTTATTTACAGTATACTGCAGACCCTAGATTGGTCCTGGCAGGATGAGTAAAAAGGCATAAATGAAATGCAGCAGGTAACATCGCAGAACAAATATAAATAATGGCACAGAACAAGAAACAAGCACTCATAATAATAATAATAATAATAATAATAATAATAATAATAATAATAATAATAATTGGTTTTTGGGGAAGGAAATGGCGCAGTATCTGTCCCATATATCGGCGGACACCTGAACCGCGCCGTAAGGGGAGGGATAAAGGAAGGAGTGAAAGAAGAAAGGAGGAGAGAGGTTTCGTAGTGGAGGGCTCCGGAATAATTTCGACCACCTGGGGATCTTTAACGTGCACTGACATCGCACACCACACGGGTGCCTTAGCGTTTTGCCTCCATAAAAACGCAGCCGCCGCGGTCGGGTTCGATCCCGGGAACTCCGGATCAGTAGCCGAGCGCCTAACCACTGAGCCACCGCGGCGGGTCAAGCACTCAGCAACTAATTGGTTCTGTTTTTTTTGGTGGGGGGAAAGGAAATGGCGCAGTATCCGTCTCATATATCGTTGGACACCTGAACCACGCCGTAAGGGAAGGGATAAAGGAGTGACCGAGAGAAGGAAGGGAGAAAGAGGGGCCGTAGTGGAGGGCTCCGGAATAATTTCGACCACCTGGGGATCTTTAACGTGCACTGACATCGCACAGCACACGGGCGCCTTAGCGTTTTGCCTCCATAAAAACGCAGCCGCGGCGGTCGGGTTTGAACCCGGAAACTGTCAACAAGCAATTTTGTCGAAGGCATCGATGTTGTTTAGTAGATCAGGTGGGAGTTCATTCCATTGTGTTATTGTGTGCGGAAAGAATGAGTATTTAAAAACATCGACCCTAGCGTTGTACGGTGTTAGTGATTCCAGGTGATGATTTCTTGTCAGTCGCGTTGTGCAGGGTTTAATAAATGGATCAGGGCTCATGGAAAGTTTGTTATTTTTGAGTATGTAAAGTAGCTTCAAATTTTGAATTTTTCTTCGTGTTTGCAGTGTCTGTATGTTGTGTTGCGCCATCAGAGCGGTTGGTGAGTCAGTGGAACGGTATTTGTTAAAAATGAATCTAACAGATTTTCGCTGGATAATTTCCAACATGTCGATGTTATGTCGATGTTATGGGGTGAATGTGGAGGAAAATTACAACGGGGATTGCGAGGAAAACAGGCACGAGGCGGAAAAATCGCTGCTTATACCAGTTGCCCTATCGGCGGAAAAACTCTGCAATTATAATAATAAAATTGCTGTATTTACTGATGATGATGGTGCATTTTTATGGCGCAATGGCAGCTTTGGCAAAAGAGCGCCATGGCACAAGTGGTCTGAGCATCCGCCTCGCATGCGGAAGGTGCGGGGTTCGATCCCCAGTGCCACCGGGTACCCACCGGTGATACAATGGGTACAAGCTTCCCCCTGGCCTGGTGCTTGGCTTCTCTAGGGTGAAATGCTTGGGAAATGGGTCTCTGAAGCGGTGGCTCAGTGGTTATGGTGCTCGGCTGCTGGCCCGAAAGATGCGGGTTCGATCCCGGCCGCGGCGGTCGAATTTCAATGGAGGCGAAATTCTAGAGGCCCGTGTATTGTGCGATGTCAGTGCACGTTAAAGAACCCCAGGTGGTCGAAATTTCCGGAGCCCTTCACTACGGCGTCCCTCATAGCCTGAGTCGCTTTGGGACGTTAAACCCCCATAAACTAAACTAACTAAACTTGCTAGTATGCGTCGGCTGCACAAAGGCCTATCTCAATGAGTTACGAACATAATTCTCGCCATGTAGTGGATGGGCGGCGCCATCTGTTGTAAACGCCACAAATCAGAAACGTTTTCTTGTTAACCATCGGCGAACAATTGCGTGTTATTGATAAGAAAACATTGTATTGAGTGAACATGTGCACTCGGACAAAATGACATGCCGCAAAGCCCGAGAGCAGTGTGTGTACGAATGGACTGTCGGCAATGGTCGAGTGCTAAACGATGTAAAGGAGTTGGCTTCTCCGCAGTGCATGGACGTTTTTCAGCCATGCGATCGCGTTTAGCCAATAGGGAGTGAGCGGCACAGGACAAGCAAACGCGCACCTCTAGGTACTTATGCAGTAAATCTGTTGTTGGACATCATATTTCGCACGCTTTTTAATATTTAGTTTGTTGGCAAGACTCTTCCTCTAAAGTGGAGCCCTTAGATCGCGGAGTCGTTTGAGAACAGTGTGTCGACATTGCGCACATTGAATAGTGCGGCCAGGGCTTTGGACTGTGTTAGTTTCTGCCCGTTCTTGCTTTTTTTTTTTTGCTATTGGCGAGGTGTGTGTATATTCGAACAGTGTACAAGAGTAGCTTCGAGGTTACCCAGCCTGTCTCTATTTTAAAAAGCCCAAAGGTTCGGCTTTAAAAAAAGTAGAGCTCCTGTTTAACTGGGCGTTGCCCTTGCCCTCCATGCATTTCGCTTCGGTCCACTGGGCGAAATCGTTGTTCGAAAAAAAAAAAAAGATCGTCGCTCGTGCGTGAATCTGTGGCAGAAAGTCGTACGCGCCTAGCTCTCCATCCGTTGTTGTTTGTTTGTTTGTTTGAATTCTTTTTCGTTACCTTAGCGGGCCCGCCTTTTTTTTTCGGTTATTGAAACGCTTTCGTATATAGTGGGCTTTGTGAGAGCGCCTATACATGGCGCGATAACGGGTCTGTATCCTCTTCAGACCCCTTGTCCCTCTACAGGGGCATTGGTTTTCAGACTCTGACGAGAAACGAAGTGTATGCCTAGTGTCCCCCTCGGTGAACAGCGAAGAGAGATATCTCGCTCCGTTATGAAGAGGATATTTATTTATTTATTTATTTCATAATACTGCAGGCCAATAGATTGGCCCATGCAGGAGGGGCTATACAAGGCATTGAAAAAGACAAATACTAAGAAAATACATGGGGTTACAAACAATGAGCAGAATAACGAAATACAACGCTCATTTAATCGAAAAAATGCTTCTCAAGAGCTTTACTAAAATTTGAGGACTGGAAAATGGCCTCGGGAAGAGAGTTCCAGTCGGAAGCAGTCGTGGAAAAAAACTGTGCTTGAATGAGTCAGTCTTTGCAAAAATGGGTTCCAGCAAATGAATTCGTGAATGGTGTGTTCGGCGCGACAATTGTTTGAGAATTTCAGAGCGGGGTATGTCTAGTTTATGTGTTAAAAGGTTATGCATACACAACAGACGGTAAATTTTTCTGCGTACTTCAAGTAATGGAATGTGGTTGGGTAATGGAATATGGAGTGCGCAGAACGCTAACGTGCACATTGAGGTGGCGCAGGCTGTGTCAGGCGACTAAAAAGGTCGACCGTATCAAAGGATTTTTAAAACCAACCAGTCGTTGCAGGCAGCACAAAATTTAACCCCTGTCTCGAAAAAGGCTTCCTGTGTGTTTATTAATGTGCGCAGAAAAGTGACAAGAGCATAAAAGCTGCTTCAGACGCCCACAGGCTATTTGTACCTGGAAACGATAGTGGATGTTTTTGAAACAAGAACCGATGTAGTTGTTGTTGTTGCCGTCATACAATGACACATGCCCACATAGGGGGATTGGCCAAGATTTGGGGGCACAGAGGTTTTCAGATAAATATTTCCTGGGCGAAAATAAAATGAATGCTAAGGCAGGAAGAAGTAAACAAAAAGGAACGGCGAAATGAAACGGGAAAGGCATAACGCATGCAGAAGATCGAGACTGATGTTTATAGCCGAGTGGTTAAATGATAATGATAATTGTCAGAATAAAAATAATATTCAAATTTTTTTTACCATGGTAGCCGATATGATTCCATTAAAATATTTTGGACGGCGGTAAAAACAAACTTGTGCCTGTGCCTAAGTATGGTGGCTCCAAACGACAACATTGCTGGGCTGCTCAAACAAAGGCCAAGATGTTGCAGTGGCTTCTCTAAAAACCGATGTCCCCGCCGCGGTGGCTCAGTGGTTAGGGCGCTCGGCTACTGATCCGGAGTTCCCGGGTTCGAACCCGACCGCGGCGGCTGCGTTTTTATGGAGGAAACACGCTAAGGCGCCCGTGTGCTGTGGGATGTCAGTGCACGTTAAAGATCCCCAGGTGGTCGAAATTATTCCGGAGCCCTCCACTACGGCACCTCTTTCTTCCTTTCTGCTTTCACTCCCTCCTTTATCCCTTCCCTTAAGGCGCGGTTCAGGTGTCCGCCGATATTCGAGACAGATACTGCGCCATTTCCATTTCCCCAAAACCAATTAATAATAATAATAAAAACCGATGTAGCTGTCGAAAATATGCCATCGTCGTCGTCTGCATTTTTAGGCGAAATGTTCGCTGCAGGACATACGTTCCTCTTTAGTGAATTGTGCTCTGTAGTTGACCGTACTCTGTGTCAACAATGTGCGCAGCATGTCGACATCACTGTAGTTGTATTAATTAATGCGAAAGCATTTTTGGCATCATGAATGGCATGGACAGGATGCGTCACCACGGGCTATTGACAGAGCGTGTCCTCATGTACTGTCGATCATCCAGTGAGAGCGTAATTATGAGTTATGATTAATAATAATTGAATGGAAAACTTGAGCGACTGAATTACTAAACAAATTGGTATAATAATAAGGCAATTAATGTCGCTCATTATTCCGAGTAATTCGCCGTATTCCTCCATAATTAAACGAATAACAAAAGTAATAATTTAATTGTCTAATAATCAAGCAGACTATTTACCAATGACTAATGATTAACACTGTTATTTTTAGTTAATTGGTCAACTAATGACGTAAATACCATCGACGTTTTATTACGTATACTAACAAAGGAGGCAGCGGAACTCGAAATGATTTTGCATTTCCGCACGTAAGGAGACTTAAGTGCACCTTTAATTTTTTTAATGGCGCGGCAGTCGAACCTGTAGCCTCTGGACGCGCGTGATCGGATCGCTTGTACAAGTGCAGAGGAGGTGTCGTGTCGACTCATGCCGACCGCTGCTTGAATGTGTGGTAGTGACGTCGCGTTGGAACAGTGTTTCGCTATAGCGACTGGAAATTGCTTTGGTTGCGTGCGTGTTTCGTTCATTTTCCAGCGTTGCGCACTTGCCACATATCGCGCGCGCTGACTACGCTATACGCTTTCGTACGTAATTAACTATTGCAGCGAGGAGGCGAAATCTCGGCGAAGGTTATCAGCGATCTCATTAATTGAAGAGGCCGCGCGAGTCCCCTCACTAGAACCCGCAGTGTCGCGGGCATTGTCTTTGTGCTGGGCCGCGTTTTTTCAAGAGCGTATACAGTGACGAACAAGCAAAGAAAGAAAGGAGCTTTAATTTACGCACGCGCGAGATCGTTGACGTCAGCCGTGCGGAGGCCGAAATGCAAATTAGAACGGGGACGGTCGTTAACGCGTCGACACGTACCGCGTTGTGGCGCGATCGCGAGAGCGCGACGCGTCTCAGTGGCATTGCTCGCGTCGTCGACGCTGCTGTTGCTGTGGCCCCGAGAAACAAAGGAAAAAAAAACCTGCGCAGAAAATTGAAAATTGGTTTTTGAGGAAAGGAAATTGGCGCAGTATCTGTCTCACATGTCGGCGGACACATGAACCGTGCCGTAAGGGAAGGGATAAAGGAGGGAGTGAAAGAAGAAACGAAGAAAGTGGTGCCGCAGTGGAGGGCTCCGGAATAATTTCGACCACCTGGGGATCTTTAACGTGCACTGACATCGCACAGCACACGGGCGCCTTTGCGTTTCGCCTCCATCGGAACGCGGCCGCCGCGGTCGGGTTCGAACCTGGGTACTCCGGATCAGTAGCCGGGCGCCTTAACCACTGAGCCACCGCGGCGGGTGCCTCTGTTTTTTTCGCGCGTCACGTGGGGTACTCCATTTTACTCGATAGTTAATAAAAATGGTACCTGAACTGCGGAGCACCGATTTTGAGACTTAGTTATCTGAAAAGGCGGAAACATCGTTAAAGCGCTTTCGTGAACATTAATTGTATACTTATAGGTAATGCGGACTACTACACTTTCTAATTAGTATGTATCGATCAGCGTGAAACACCCTGTACAGAAGTCTCTGTAGAACTTTTCTTTCGCCGCCACTTATAATGCAGTGTGATTGTACCTTTGTTGTAGTTAATTAACTATCGCGAGATTTTCGAAATCGCGATGTCTGTGTAGCTCGACACCCGTGTAGAAACGGTTGCGTGCTTTGGAGAGCGTAATAATAATAATAATAATAATAATAATAATAATAATAATAATAATAATAATAATAATAATAATTGGTTTTTGGGGAAAGGAAATGGCGCAGTATCTGTCTCATATATCGTTGGACACCTGAACCGCGCCGTAAGTGAAGGGCAAAAGGAGGTAGTGAAAGAAGGGAAGAAGGAGGCGCCGTAGTCGAGGGCTCCGGAATAATATCGATCACCTGGGGATCTTTAACGTGTGCACTAACATCGGCACAGCACACGGGCGCCTTAGCGTTTTGCCTCCATAAAAACGCAGCCGCCGCGGTCGGGTTCGAACCTGGGAGCTCCGGATCAGTAGCCGAGCACTCTAACCACTGAGCCACCGCGGCGGGCAAGCGGGAAATTTGGAGTGCAGGTTAGCGTAACAGCGCGGAATGTGGTTTCCTTCGGCGGTCGACACTGTCGCGAGGAGCTAACCACTGGAAAGGGGAGGGGGGAGGGTACTTGTACCACTGCACATGCGCGGTAGGCACTAGGCAGCTGGCTGGTCTGGTATACACAAAGGGTGTTTCACGTAACTCGAAAGGCCTAAAAAGAAAACTGCTCATTGGTAGCTAGCGCATCTCGGTGGACACCTGAACCGCGCCGTAAGGGAAGGGACTTCCCTTACGCCGCGTTACGGGTGTCCAGCGAGAATTGTGACAGGCGTCATTTCCGTTCCTTAAAACCAATTTTCATTTAATTTTCCTTACCCGCCGCGGTGGCTCAGTGGTTAGGGCGCTCGACTACTGATCCGGAGTTCCCGAGTTCGAACCCGACCGCGGCGGCTGCGTTTTTATGGAGGAAAAACGCTAAGACGCCCGTGTGCTGTGCCATGTCAGTGCACGTTAAAGATCCCCAGGTGGTCGAAATTATTCCGGAGCCCTCCACTACGGCACCTCTTTCTTCCGTTCTTCTTTCACTCCCTCCTTTATCCCTTTCCTTACGGCGCGGTTCATGTGTCCAACAATATATGAGACAGATACTGCGTCATTTCCTTTCCCTAAACACCAATTATAATTTAATTTTCCTTCCCTTACGGCCCGGTTCGGATGTCCACTGAGATACATGCAACAGGCGTCCTTTCCTTCCAATTGTCCAACGGGCCACGCGTCGCGCCGAACGGGCGATGGCGTTCCGTGCACCCCCTTGGCAACGCTGCGACACGCGGTCGCGTCTCACTCTTAAAAACGAAGCTTAAGCGTCCTCCAAATTTTTTTTAGTGCGTTAGCGCTTGTAGTTGCCATTCCACGCATTTGGCCGTTGTTAGGTTGAGTTGCCATTCTACGCATTTGGCCGTGGTTAGGTTGGTTGTTCGTCGAAAGCCTTTGTTGCAGGCTGACCGCCTGCATAGCGGGTTGTGGCCAACTTTCCTCTCTCTCCTCGTTGCCAGAGGTAGTGCTTGAAGTATGAACTATTTGCATCCTTAACGTATCTTTTAAGACCACTGTGGACCATTAACCTCGTTGTATACTGGAGCCTTTTGGCCACAACCGACTTTTCGCCACAAAAATCTACCTCCATTTAGGTGCATGTTGTACTTTGTGTTCCTTGTGGGTGATCTGCCACATAGTGAACAATGTACAACTATTGCCAAGTCGCCCAGATATCCATCCTTCTTCAGTGTATTACTTTTTGTAATTGCCCTCCGTGCTTTGGCGGGGCCACTGGTCAGCAGTATTTAATAAATAAATAAATAAATAAATAAATAAATAAATAAATAAAGACTCCATTTGGAAGGCCTTCACAAGTGGTGTGTTCGCTATAAACTATAAAAAAGAAAAAAAACGCTCTAATTCAAGGTTGATGCGTACCAGACACCGTGGTGTACGCGAGGCGCGTCGCAGTGGAGGGCTCCGGAACAACCTCGGCCACCCTGTGTTGTTACAGGGGAAAATATTTTGATTAAAGAGCTTTGGCGCGAGTCTATGCGGTGTAGACATGCAACGTGCCTCCCCCCCCTCCCCCCCCCCCCCCCCGGCTTCCTGTTTCCCTAATGACCTCCGTATTACGCTCGCGCTCCTGCCTACATGCATACACAAGCCCGCTCATCGCGCAGTTATCGCGACCGATGGCCGAGTGTTTTTCGTGGTTAGATGACTCGTATGTACCGTTGTCAGCGACAAAGTTACCCGCGCTAGTATCTTGAAATGCGCTCGACCTCCCGTATTTGTTCGCCTGCCCCCCCCCCCCCCCCACCCCCGCTCCTGTTTGTTTTATGTACTTTACTTTTTAATCGGTCGGCGCCGATATCGATCTCTCCATTGTGCTGCTTTAATTTACCACACCACCGCGTTCCCGCAAGCGCCTTCCGCCGTTTGTCTATCGCTTATTATTTTCGATCGCTGTTTTGTTTTTCTTCTTATCGTTCGCATTTTCATCCCAACCTAATTGCGACGGCTTTTCAGTCGTCGCTTGGTCTCGTCCGTGTAATGATCGTGGTTGGCGGTGGCGATCTGTGCAGACTCCGGTGCGATCGCCTCGTTGTGTGTTAGTGTGGCGGTAACCTGACGTGATCGGTCATGGTCTGGCGGTAGCGGGTCGTCGGGCCCCGTTAAAAAAGTGTCGAACATGAAGTCGAAGAAACGGGCGCAACCGGAAAGACAGCCGGAGCCTACGCAACCGTACGAGTTGAGTAGGGTCGAGGGCGACTACGGCATCTACGGCGACTACGGCCGGTACTATTACGAGGAACAGCCCGTGTACGCCTCCGTGGAGCCCCGGCGAAGGATCGGCAGCTCGCTGCGGAAACTGGTGTTCAGCTCGTTCCAGTCGTCGCGGGACTCCGACCGCGACAGGTATACGGCCGCGATGTATATTATATGTACAGGGTGTTGCATCTTATTCGGTGCCGAGTAATGCGAGCGTAACGATCAGACCGGTGACCGGAACGCGTTCGGCAATTAGCCACGTAATGCTGACGAATGGGCTTGAAATGAGGTATCCTTCTGGCCAGTTAGCGCAGTAATAATAATAATAATAATAATTGGTTTTTGGGGAAAGGAAATGGCGCAGTACCTGTCTCATATATCGTTGGACACCTGAACCGCGCCGTAAGGGAAGGGATAAAGGAGGGAGTGAAAGAAGAAAGGAAGAGAGAGGTGCCGTAGTGGAGGGCTCCGGAATAATTTCGACCACCTGGGGATCTTTAACGTGCGCTGACATCGCACAGCACACGGGCGCCTTAGCGTTTTTCCTCCATAAAAACGCGGCCGCCGCGGTCGGGTTCGAACCCGGGAACTCCGGATCAGTCGCCGAGCGTCCTAGCGCAACTCGAAAAATGTTTCTCAAAAAATCGAGGCATTATTACATGTAAAAAAAAATATTGTATCGAGTCTTATGAAACAGTGCGTGTACTTCGGGGACTCTACAATATACGCAGGCTTCCGATGCATGCCGCTTATTGGACGGCTTTGGAGTGGTTTACGTTTGTGTGTGTTTGCTTACTCGGAAACCTTCGCGTCTGTCGCGTGGCAGGGGTAATAGTCGCAGAAACGTGTGCTGCGGACTGGAAGGTGTGTGGCCCACGCTACGGATGTGAAGGTTAGAAAAAAAAAATTCGATCTTAAAATCTTGGCTGTAGGAAATCGGGTCTCTACGGGAAAAAATATAACGTTGGCGTTTAACTCAGTGCAGAAGTGTGGTTATTAGTGGTACTTTGTTTTATAGCGAAACGATGCTTATATCGAAATGGTTAGTCGCGTTGCACGCGGACATACGTATTTGTCATCGGTGCGAGTATGTTAGGCGCAGTGTACATCTGTATTGTACAACGATAACAAAAAACTGAAGTGTACAGCGTTATCCGGTGAACTTTGCAGTTATGGTCACCACATACTACTGGCGCCAGGAAACGACCGTCTGCAGTGCATTTTCGCACCGCCGCTGTGGGCGGTGTTCCTGTCGCCGCTGTCATCGCGCATAGTTACGGTTGGGTTTTTCGGTCTTTCCGTCCCCCCCCCCCCCCCCTTCTTTGTGGCTGATCGTTTAATGAATCTTCGGGTGGTGTACCACCTCCGCTCCACTGCGGCTTCTCTGCACGTGCAGCGCTTGGGCGTTAAACACCACGTGCTACCATAATACTAATTACTCAAACTGCTGTCAGTATTGTTGTTACTGTTGTTACTAGCACTGTTATTATTACTATTTAGCTTGTGTACTCTTACTCCTACTGCTAATTTGGCGATTGTGTACATTCACCGTCTGTGTGAAGCCTCTAAGCTGCGTAGAGAATCCGGGAGCCGAGCTGTTGCAGTCGAAAAACGGCAGACAGTTTTCTGTCGTAGTATATTTGGTCGCGAGTTTGTTGTACCAATAGAAAGTTTAGTGGTAACGTAACAACAAAATTTTCTGTACTGTGTTGTGCTCTTTGTTGTCGTGGCGACATAACTACAGAAAAGTACTGCAGACAAAAAGTACTGCAGACAAAAAGGTATAATGATGAAAAGGTGTAGTGCAGACTAGATGTAGTGCAGACAAGGTGTAGTGCAGACAAGGTGTAGTGCAGACAAGGTGTAGTGCTGACTAGGTGTAGTGCTGACTAGGTGTAGTGCTGACTAGGTGTAGTGCAGACTAGGTCTAGTGCAGACTAGGTCTAGTGCAGACTAGGTGTAGAGCTAGCTAGATGTAGTGCAGACTTGGTGTATAGCTGACTACGTGTAGTGCAGTCAAAAAGTACTGCAGAAAAATACAATACTATATACAAAATCTTTCGTTACGACAAAGCGGCAAAACGTTTCGTCTCATTTTTGGGCGCAGTTCCGCCGTTCTTTTCGACAGGTGTTTCGCTCGATTCTACATTACAAGCGTCCGCCCCTCCTTTGGCGATCATCTCGCATTCGACGGCGGTTTGGGGAAAAAAAAAAGACATTGGCACTTCGTATAAGTTGGCGCCTGCTGCGTATTATAGGCTTTTTCTTCCGTGGGACCTTCCTGGCTCCAGGTCCCAGCTGGCAGGTCGCCCACCTGCTGACGTGTGTGCATGCGCGTCTGCGCGTTTGTCGCGTTCTCGGTGTCTCTGCAGGAGGTGTAGGTCCCCGCGATCGTCGCGATGAGAATATACATCGAGTCGGTCGCAAAGCGATGGAATATATGAGGATTCAAGGACGAGTCAGGTGGAGGAGGAAGCAGACACCATTCCTCTGCATAAGGACGGATTCACGTTTTTTTTACATCTGTGCTTCCTAGTTAGACGTGGTTTTTTAATGACGCTGTGCCGAACCAGTCTAGCGCACCTCTCTGTAATTATTGCAGTTGCGAAATCTTCTCGAGGACCTCATCTTTCGAGATGAGATCCAGCGCGTTGTTAGCTTTCCATACGTCTGAACAACTCCGCAGATGTCCGCGCCCCGTGCGGGAGTGGAAGCTATAGCTGCTGAAGGCATCTGAAACGCTCAGCCTGCTTAGCCTCCGGAGGAAATGTGTGCTGGTGATGTCTTGTTTTTGAAGCGAACTTTAGTAACATTCTATTATTGAAGACCATAAGCTGACCTAACCAAACCCAGCATGTCTTGCCTGTAGACATCAGTTGTTGCCTTTTCCGCTCCAACCGCGGCCGGAGCTGGAGCTCTTCTTGGGGTCGATCTCGCTAGACGTGCCAGTCGTGGAGCTTTACAGGTTTGCAACTGATATTATTATCAACTGGTGGAATCTAGAGGTGCTATACACTCAAACGAAGCTTTTTTGCATTATCTTCTTCACATAGGCGAGCCACTTTTTGATTGTCTTCTACTGGAGATTTGCACTTCCGCGACCAGTACACTTGTCCCTCATGCCAGTCTTTGCGAGTCTAATAAGTGAATCGTTGAATTTATTCCGGAAAAAGGACAACCTGATTCCTGACTACGTAAAGTGGGGACAGAGGGGACAGAGTATGAGAGTCGCGTTTGAGCACTGACATCACTGTTGCCTTCTTCATCAGGCGATAAGGTGTTGGCAAGCATCTGCTGCTGCAGAATCTTGAGTCTGGTAACCTTTCAGTCAACCTCAGTTGCCGAGCGTATTATGACGCCGGTCGCAATCGCAAAAGTGGTGCTAGTGGTTTAAGGTCGTTAAATTCTTGTTGGCTTACAGAAGTTCAGTTGTGCACTTATAGAGGTTTGGTTTGGTTTATGGGGGGTTTAACGTCCCAAAGCGACTCAGGCTATGAGGGACGCCGTAGTGGAAGGACTCCGGAAATTTCGACCACCTGGGGTTCTTTAACGTGCACTGACATCGCACAGTGCACGGGCCTCTAGAATTTCGCCTTCATAGAAATTCCGCCGCCGCGGCTAAGATTGAACCCGCGTCTTTCGGGTCAGCAGCCGAGTGCCGTAACTACTGAGCCACCGCGGCGGGTTCCATGGAGGTATCCATGGAGGGAGAGTTCTAAATACACTCTAACAGAGAGGAGTGAAAAAGGAATAAGCTGACCTCTATCGCACTCCCTTTTATAAAAGGGACATATTACTTCCTTTTTACACCAATATGTAGGCGCACTCGTGTTTAGAGTCTAGCTTTATAAAGTTCCGAGGGAGTGTTTGTGCAGTGCATATCCCCTTTCAAAGAGTCTGCAAGCATTCGCGCGGACCTCCGTTGGCTGCCGTATAGGCTGCGGCGTCGCGCGTGCATACCACGCGAGCAAAGAAAAGGCGCGGCATTTTTATGCGGCGTCCTGACCGCGTTTCGTGTTCCTGCCAATATATCCGTCGGCGCGCGCGTGCGTGCAGGGAGTGGAGGGCGGTTGGGGGAAGGGCGCGATTGCGCGGATGAAGGGATCCCGTTATCTCCGCCTTGGAAACCCTCGCCTTCTCCGCGCTGCGGCCTCCTTGGAGAAGAGCACGGCTTTCGCCTCCAGCGCGACGCACCCCTCCCCTTTTCCGCACCCAGTGGGGGTTTTGATAGGAGGAAGCGGATACGGGCGCCCGTTCCTCTGTCGACCCCGGGACTCGCCTCTCGACTCTCGTGACGAGCGGCGGATCGAGGCCCGTACCCTTTGCTCGGTGGTTCTGTCGCAGTTCGATGCTCGTGGACTACTTTGCCCGCGTGGGTGCCGGAAAAAGCACGAGTGTGTTCACTCTCAAATTGCGTCGGCCTGTACGTGTGGAGTAATAATAATAATAATAATGATAATTGGTTTTTGGGGAAAGGAAATGACGCAGTATCTGTCTCATATATCGGCGGACACCTGAACCGCGCCGTAAGGGAAGGGATAAACGAGGGAGTCAGAATCAGAATCGTGTTTATTTATACAAGAAGGAAAATACAGTCTGGGGAAATTATACAGGAGGAGGACCCGTAGTCAGCGACTGTACTGGGACCTCCTGTGTTGTTAATCAAAATGCTAATATAAATGCAAACACAGTAGTAGTAATAACAAGTAGTAATAACAAGAAACAATCGTGCCGTTACACATTTCCGCGCCGACGCACATATGATATAAAGGGGTGAGTAGGCATATACATCAACCAAGCAGAATAATGAAAATAGAAGTTATACAGTGCTTATAGTTATACAGTTATTCAGTACTACTTATACATTACAAAATTACTAAAAAAGCAAAACACTGAACAGTAAATTGATGGGGAAAATTGTGCACATATTAAAAGCATGAGGTGTACATCTGATGTAATACCGTAGAATTCTAAAATGTGGTAGCTTGTCTAACAGTTGTTGTGAAGTATTAACGCTTTAGTGAAAGAAGAAAGGAAGAGGTGCCGTAGTGGAGGGCTCCGGAATAATTTCGACCGCCTGGGGACTTTTAACGTGCACTGACATCGCACAGCACACGGGCGCCTTAGCGTTTTTCCTCCATAAAAACGCAGCCGCCGCGGTCGGGTTCGAACCCGGGTACTCCGGATCAGTAGTCGAGCGCCCTAATCACTGAGCCACCGCGGCTGGTATGGAGTACAGGCTGACGCGACTTGAAGGTGATCACTTTGAACTCGAGCCTACTCGGATTAGCCCCAGCGGTAGCGCAGTGGTTATGGTGCTCGGCTGCTGACCCGAAAGACGCGGGTTCGATCCCGGCCGCGGCGGTCGCATTTCGATGGAGGAAAATACTAGAGGCCCGCTTACTGTGCGGCGTCAGTGCACGTAAAAGAACGCCAGGTGGTCGGAATTATTCCGGAGTCCTCCACTGCGACGTCCCTCGGAGCCTGAGTCACTTTGGGACGTTAAACCAAATAAACCTAAACCGTACCTACTCGGATTAAAGGGTGTGCGTAGTCGGTACGAATCGAGGATTAAGCGCTGCAAATGCCCCTCGAAGGAGGCCGTCTAGCCAATGGCGGAGAACTGTTTGTCGCGATGTCTCGGTTAGTTCGGTTAACTCTTCCTTTGCCCAGCTGTCACCCACCCTCCTGAAATGTCACGCTAACAGAGGAGCCGGGGGATTAGCAACGACGACGTGGCAGTCTGTCGATGCCACTGGCTGGAAGACCTCCTTTAGGAGGGCATTTGCCTGAGTTGTGTCCAACTACAGCGCGGTTTTCTTTGCCGGGAGGCTGAATGAAATACACGCAGGCTTAGCTTGCTGAAGCGATGTTTTGTTTTGCTCTCTCGTATTTATTGCAGAGCAAGTAACCATTACACCGGGGAAAATTTACTCATCTTGTTCGGCCGTAACCAACGCGGTAAAAAGTTCAAATCATAATCCTTACTTTCGCCTTTTAGGCGTCCAAAAACTCCTCCGATACGCCGCCGCATTTTAGTTCGCAGAAACGAACTGTGACGGAGAGCGCTCTCATTTTTCGCTGTTTTACTTTTTTTAGTGCTCCTTTTCGTAGCTTAGGCGGTGGTGTAATCCATCTCGGCCAATTTCGGTGTGGGCTCAGCTCTTTCGACGTTTAACCGGAAGCTATATGAGCGGTAGGCGGCGGCTTTGAAGCCCGTGTAAATCTATAGCCTGCATACGAGCACACCGCACCTGTGTGTGGCTTGTAGATTCTCGCGTGTTACCCCGTCTCGGGCGAATGTCGTATGAGGAGGAGAGGTTATCTGGCCTGGTTGTCTGTCGCGTCAATCCGCTCCTTCACCCGCCGCGGAGGCTCAGTGGCTCTATCGTTCCGCTTCTGATCTATAAGGTCGGGGGATCGAACCCCGGCCGGGGCTGCTGTGCGTGCGAGTTTCGCCACTTTTTAGGGAAACAACGGCGCGTTGACCTTGAAGGTCGCAGCTTTCATCTCCTTCTGTGTAGTTAA
This sequence comes from Amblyomma americanum, assembly GCF_052857255.1. Lineage (NCBI taxonomy): Eukaryota > Metazoa > Arthropoda > Arachnida > Ixodida > Ixodidae > Amblyomma > Amblyomma americanum. The sequence goes on from NC_135501.1 coordinate 176,597,262, forward strand.
AAAAAAAATGGCTGGGGTTAAACGTCGCTTGAACCTCGTTATAGTAGCGAATGTTCTGTTAAGCATCGTCTCCACTGTCACAAATCAAATGTCAGGTACCCAATTGTCAGTCATATGATCGCGTAGTCATATTACCGTAGCTAGTGCCATGCCACCACGCAGTTAAGTTCGGTTTGACCTTGTGAGGCATTGAAGGTCGTTGTGATGTGGTGCCCACTGTCTCAGATCAAATGCTAAGGTAAAATTAAACGTCAAGGATCAAGGTCAGGTGCTTAATGGTCAGTCATATGATCACGTGGTCATATTACCATAGCTAGTGCCATACCACCACGCAGTTAAGTTTGGTTTGACCTTGTGAGGCATTGAAGGTCATTGTCGATGTGGTGCCCACTGTCTCAGATCAAATGCTAAGGTCAAATTAAACGTCAAGGACCAAGGTCAAGGCCAGGTACCCAGTGATCATAGTCATATGGTCACGTGGTCATACTACCATGCTTGGGCCATACCACCACGCAGTTAAGTTCGGTGTGACCTTGTGAGGCATTGAATGTCATTGTCGATGTGGTGCCCACTGCCTGAAATCGAATGTCAAGGTCAGTGTTAAAGTTTAAGGTCAGGTGCCCAATGGTCATAGTCATATAATCACTGGTCATGGTATCGTAGCTTGGGCCATATCACCACGCAGTTAAGTTCGGATTGACCTTGTGAGGCATTGAAGGTCATTAAAAGAGTAGAGCTCACACTCTAAAACTCTCGCGCAGGTACTTGGAGACTTTGCGCACTCAGCATTCGGGTCTGCTATGGTCGGATACATCTCAAGTCTGCGGCGAGACTCCGCCGCACAGGATTACTTCACGGCTGAAGAGTAGTACGTTGTTAAAGCTGTTAGTGTTAATTAAACGAGAAGCGTATCACAGGACGAAATTACCAGGTCGAGAATTCTGATTCCTCAGGCTTGTACTTGACACAGACGTTTAAAAGCTGATTTCGTTTACTGTTGTGACCGGTCAGCGGAGTAACACAGGACGGCGCGTATCATGGCCCATTGTTGCCAACTTCTTTTTTAGGTTGCATATCCTGCTTTAGTACACGTATCGGTGCTTTCTCTCTGATTATTGAACTCGTATTACTGGAGTCACAACCACGTGGGTCGTGTGGGTCAACACACTGGCTGCAGAAAAAAAGCTGTTGTGTGCGCACGTCGGGCGATACCCAAAGGAAGAAAAAAAAAAACGCAGGAGTCCCGCAGTGCTTGTAACCTACAGCGCAACACTGGTATTTCAAGATTTATTTTTTTTTCTAAATGAGTTCAATTTTTCTAAACGCAAACCGAGAAGAACGCGAAAAGTTTGTTATCCGCGCAAACGGCAGCGCTATACAAGCTCCTATATGATATGCTTTGCATGTTAGTTCGAGCAACTGTACATCACGATGTAATGAAAAATTATGCAAATAATTTAATCACTATGAGCGTGTAAACTCTGGATTTGATCGTTTATTTCCGAAAGCTTTTTTTTTCTGCAGTTGTTTTCAAGCTTTGTCTACGAAAATAATGCTTAAAATGATTATGCTGTAAATTGCAGAGGAGGCAAAGTGCTAAGGCGCCCGTGTGCTCTGCGAAGATCCCCAGGTGGTCGAAATTATTCCGGAGCCCTCCACTACGACACCTCTCTCTTCCTTTCTTCTTTCACTCCCTCCCTTATCCCTTCCTTTACGGCGCGGTTCAGGTGTCCAACGATATATGAGACAGATACTGCGCCATTTCCTTTCCCCCAAAACCAATTATTATTATTATTACAAATTGCAGCAGGAAAGCAGTTCGAACACTCACTGTGCGTAATAAGGGGCGTTGCTGCGCTTCGATATAAGCCAGTGAATACGAGTAGCTGGGTTCTCTCGCAGGCACTGAGGCGGAAGCACTCTTTTGTACTGTTCACACTTCGGCAGCGGAAATGAGAACTAGGTAGTATGTACGGGATCTATAGAACGTATTTTAGTACCACCGTAAATTTTTTAGTGGCAGCGAAATGTTAGACGCGTGCAGGACTCAAAACGACGGGACGACGGCTAGTACACTCTAAACAGATCTGAGTAGAGAGCGAGTAACCTTCCTTCTAGCGCATCTCCCTTTTATAAAAGGGAGTGCCCTAGAGGACAGTTTACTCCCTTTTTACTCCCATATAGGTGTATTCGTGTTTAGGGTGTATTGTCGGCGCCCATCTGCGTCTGCTATTTCGCTTGTATGAATTCGGAAAGGGAAAGTGATTGTCAACTAGACCAACTAAACGCTTTAACGTTCACTATAGCCGAGGCGCATCCTTGCTTCATCAGCGACGGGGCTAATGATCCCACCCTGATCGTCGTCTTCTGGGTTCAGATCTTCCGCCCTTCTCTTCTTATCCTTCGCGGTCGATGACAAAGTGGCGCTGCCCTTATGATTTTTTTAGTCTATAGACTGTCCATAGAATTCTGTCTATAAAGTCTGTGGACAACCCTAGAGAACGGTCTATAGGCAATACGAATCCTATCAACAGTCTATAGATTTATAGCCGTACACTTTGAGCAGACTGATGTCTTTAGACTATGAATAGACAAAAAGAAATATATCTATAAAGGCACTAGTCTATAAGCAGTCTATAGACTACGAATCCTGTAGACAATCTATAGATTTATGGCCACACACATTTAGCAGAATGATGTCTATAGAGTATGAATAGACAAAAAGAAATATCAACAAAGGCAATAGTCTATAAGAAGTCTATAAACTGTCTATAAAATGTCTATAGACTGTCTATAGACTTCTTATAGATTATTGTCTTTGTACATATTTCTTTTTGTCTATTCATAGTCTATAGACATCAGTCTGCTAAAAGTGTATGGCCATAAATCTATAGACTGTCTATAGGCATCGTATTGCCTATAGACTGTTCTCTAGGGTTGTCCGTCCATGGATCATTTTTATAAGCGTAGGGAAGATAAGGAATAAACGAAGCCAAGCTCGGAACAGTCGGAACCTACGAAGCTCAAGCTGACAAAGAAGCCTCTCACCAGGGGATTTTGCTTATTTTGATCCGCACATGAGCAGGATCTGGCTCATTTTTGATTTGGCGCAGGATTTGCGTGCAGGATTTTTTGGCCCTAATTACCAGGCACCTCTCGCTCTCGCGGTTTCTGCAAAAGTGAGATAAACGGAATAGCTTTCCATTATTAGTAAAATCTGACTTCGTTAATAATAATAATAATTGGTTTTTGGGGGGAAAGGAAATGGCGCAGTATCTGTCTCATATATCGTTGGACACCTGAACCGCGCCGTAAGGGAAGGGATAAGAGAGGGAGTGAAAGAAGATAGGAAGAAGAGGTGCCGTAGTGGAGGGCTCCGGAATAATTTCGACCACCTGGGGATCTTTAACGTGCACTGACATCGCACAGCATACGGGCGCCTTAGCGTTTTTCCTCCATAAAAACGCAGCCGCCGCGGTCGGGTTCGAACCCGGGAACTTCGGTTCAGTAGTCGAGCGCTCTAACCACTGAGCCACCGCGGCGGGGCTGACTTCGTTTCTGTTTCTGAATTGGGGTCATTTCTAAAAATAAAAATCTCAATTTGTCGCCATAACTTTTTGAAACGCTAGCATTGAAGTGAAATTCGGCGTAAACTTCGAACTTGCTTGTATAACACTGCTACTAAATTTAACGTTTTGCTATTTATATATTAAGCTGTTTGTATCGACAAGAAAAAAAATGTCGACCTACAACTCGTTGAATCGAACCAGCTACTAGCCGCACAGCCGATTAGGCGAAATATTTTTCCTCGCATGTCTTGAATTTTTATGTCATTTGTTTGCATTTGTCAACTTTTTATTAAACGGTGCTGAGCTCCTGACATATATCCGCAGAGCGCGCATGAAATCTTCGTGGAACATAGTGATTGCACTCCGCTCTTGACATGAGCGGTTGTTGGGACACGTTAGGAGGCGCTTCCGTCGCCTTTAACGGCGTCATAAAAATGATCGGCTCCGGAATGCAGCGTCACTGATTACTTTTCCCGCGCCGATTATTGTTGATTATTGTTGCGTGATCCATGAGCGTCGATTTAATTGCTTCCGATGAATACTGCGCAAGCGGGCCAAGAGGAAATTAATTGCTATACAGCTTCACAGAGTGTAGGTGTTGGCACTTCTGGGGTGTGCGTTGACATTGAACAGCTGGCAGTGAACATGAGCGCACCATTGCTGGAGGCGGTGGTGTCATTTGGCGAGATTTCGATTCTCGTGAAATGCACGCACGCACGCACGCACACACACACGCACGCACACACACACACACGCACACACACACACACACACACACACGCACACGTACACACACACACACACGCACACACACACGCACACGCACACGCACGCATACGCGCACGCACACGCGCACGCACGCGCACACACACGCGCACACACACACACGCACGCACGCGCACACACACGCGCACGCACGCACACACACACACACACACACACACACGCACACACACACACACACACACACACACACACACACACACACACACACACACACACACACACACACACACACACACACACACACACGCGCGCGCGCGCGCGCTTTCGGTGGCCGTTAGCTCAAAAGTGTTCAACGTGTTTCTGTAGCGATATGTCCTATAATCATTTTAGACAGAAGCCGTTTAGCAGACATAATCACGAATAACCGTCAGTGTAATGAATGTCAATATAATATTGACGTCACCGAAGAATGCGTGAGGTCACTTGTATCTCCACTATCGGCAGTCGCATTGCTCGTCTAACACAAAAACCCGTCCCATCAACAACGACCGAAACAGATACCACACTTCAGAAATTCCTGTGACAGCTTCTCTCTGAACTGACCGCGCCGAGATATTGCTTGACGAGGAACATTTTTTTTTTCTACACTTGTTCACTCGTTCGTCCTGGCCTTTTTCAGTTAAATTCTGTCGATAGTCCGCGCCCATCTTGTATCGCTTGTGCTTGGGCTCTGCTTCCAGCCAATCTTTAGAGGAGCGCAGTTGCTTCAACAACACAGTTTTCATTGCATTAAGCCCTTATAATAATGGTTATAGACTTCTTATAGGCACTGTTGCCTTCCTATGGATACTTCTTTTTGTCTATTCAAGGAGTATCCATTGTATATAGACAAGTCTACTAAATGTGTATGGCCATAAGTCTACAGACTATATATATACTGTCTCGAGACTATAAAACTATAGTCCAGAGGAGGTCTCTTTAAATTTTTAAGGGACTAGTGTTAATTGCTGAAGGGTATATTTTACAACAGCGATTAATGTTGTCGTCGTTTTCCTATTTTCTACCACATGTGCCTTGTCCGTGCAGTGTCGGAGTGGGGGGGAGGGGGGGGTGCTTTCTTCTGTCCCGCCTCCAGATACATGTATACGCGCGCGTTGTCCGGAATATGCGCTCTTATCGCGGCCTTCACGCTTCGTGTTATCGACTTTATTCGAGCGTGTCGGTGCTGCCTTATCGCCCCAAAGGAAGTGCCGCTGGAAACGCGGCCTGCACTTCCAACGCAACGCATGCATTCTCTGGGCGGCGCGTTGGCGCGTCGAAGAGATTTTTTTTTTTTGAAGAATCTGGGTCGGAAGAGCGGTCGCGCAAACAAATGTGCGGGCCGCTACGATATACAGGGTGTCCCAGCTACCTTTTGCCAAGGTTTAAAAATATGCCGCGGCACTCTAAGGCGACGGGACCAAATGGATGTTGCTGCCTATTCTATGGAGCACCTCACACTATTTTTGTATTGTGCTTAATTGCATTATTAGTCGAGGTTAATTAACTAACTTCGTAAGCAACGATGATAGGCGAAAAAGTCCAATGAGAATGTCGCAGAACAGTCCGTGAAACGTCCAATTGAACAGTTTATAACTTTCCATCTATTACCTATCGGCTTTTTTTTTCACTCTCTGCAGATGCCCGCGAAATACAAAAAAAAAAAAATACCACGTGACATGTCCACTGACGCGCTGCGATTGCAGTGCCCTCAAATGTTCCGCGTAGGAACGAACAGATCATTTAGCCTGGTGAGCTGCTGCTTAAAAGGTGTCAGGGCTGCGACGGAGGCGATGGTTGTGCGATTTACGCGAGCTCAAGCGATATGAACTGTGTCTGCTTGTCGCTATCAAGCGCCAAAAGGGAAGCATACCGCTGCCCTGTCACCTTTTAAGCGGCAGCACACCGGGCTAAGTTATCCGTTCCTACACGGTGCTACAGAGGTGCTGTAGTGGAAGAAGTCTTCTGAATAATTTCGACGACCGGGGAATCTTTACCGTGCACTGACATCGCGCACGCATTTTCCGCTCCGCCTCCTTCGTAATCCGGCCGCCGCGGTCGGGTTAATAATAATAATAATAATAATAATAATAATAATAATAATAATAATAATAATAATAATAATAATAATAATAATAATAATTGGTTTTTTGGGAAAGGAAATGGCGCAGTATCTGTCTCATATATCGTTGGACACCTGAACCGCGCCGTAACGGAAGGGATAAAGGAGGGAGTGAAAGAAAGGGGTGCCGTAGTGGAGGGCTCCGGAATAATTTCGACCACCTGGGGATCTTTAACGTGCACTGACATCGCACAACACACGGGCACCTTAGCGTTTTTCCTCCATAAAGACGCAGCCGCCGCGGTCGGGTTAGAACCCGGGTACTCCGGGCACCGGAACTGCACCTTAGATGCAAAGGGAGGTGATAAGGGGAGGGTGGAAGGGGGGGGGATGAAAGGATGAAAGTATACGTAGCTATCCATGTTTGGCATGCTATTGAATCATGTTTTCACCTTTGGCTTATGGGAAGGGGACTGCCATTTTGTTTTCTTTTTTTGTTTTTTGCCTGGACACATTTGGTGTGTTCTGAGTTTGAGTGCATATAAATTTTTGCGGACGTACGCAGAATATGCTTTGCGTTCAGCTTCGCAACGTTTTGGTTTTTGCTTGCCCCCCTTGCCTCGACTCACGGTGTGGCGTCTAGAAAGGATATGACTGTAAGGCGTACATTAAGCGTGTCTTCGCGGTTATTTGCTTCTGTGCACTGTCAGTGTGCTGCTCCTAAGCGACGACAAAGAATGCGCTTTGCCAGCTTTTGTTCGGGTATAGTGAGTGAGCTATTGGAAATTACTAAAAGGAGGCTTTGCCTTGCATGGGGATTCCAGCGCTGTTATAGCTCCGTGCATGCCTAACGCGAATGGTACGCAGGAGGCAGCAAAGTCTCAGCGATGGCAAGTTCTGTGCAGAACCCCGTAATTACCTTTTGTCCAGAGGGCATGACAAGCTTCTGGCAGCGTTTTTTGGGGACAGACGAGAAGAAACGAAACGTCGACGTTGTTTTGCGCGCAGTGATGGCACCAATTACCACCAAGGAGGAGAGACTCAAAGCAAAGATAATGCGTGCTTTGTGTGTGAGCGACTCGCGAACTGTGCAGAATTCTTCTTGTTCTATATGTGAAGAGAAGGGACCCGAGAACCTGTGTTATAACTTTCTAACGAAAGCTTTTTTCGAAGCGATGTTTTTTTTTTTTTTTTTGCTGGATGCTTGTGCGAATCGTGGAGTAAGGCAGCTGGCCGAATTCTTGAATTGCGCGGAATACAAAGTTGCGCGGACTGTTTTATGAAAACCAGTATGTTCTAGATGTACTAAAAAAAAACGTCACTGTGTGGAATTTTAGGTGCTCTAAACAGAAGGGAGTAAAAAGGGAGCTTTTCTGTAGGGCACTCCCTTTTATGAAAGAAGCGCTAGAGGACAGCTTACTCTTTTTTTCCTCCCGCATAGGCGTATATGTGCTCACAGTGTACTTTTAAGAGGAGGTGTTTGGAATGAGTGTTAAATGAGTTTCGTGAGGAAGGCTTTAGTGTGACTTGAAAAAGTGACAACCCTGTGGCAGTAGCCACTGCGAGCTGAAAGTTAAGATGGTGTGTTTTATAGGTATGCTACACGGCTCGCCCTAGATAGCTGTATGCAGTGTTCCTGAGCACGTGTCAGCTATAATCTCTTGTAAATGTGATCCTCCCCTTTGCGCGTTTTTTTTTTATTTACGTAACTATTCGCGGTGCACTGTATAGACGCCCCGCGTCCGACGCATTGTGTCCTTTGTTGAGACGTTCAGCTTACCACTGCTTATTTCGCGACAGGGTTAAGCTCCCGCTCAGCGAAGAAACCACCGTAGTTGTTGGCGTTGGATGTCGAGAAAATTCCGGTTGGTCGAGAGGATCCTGACGTCACACGCTAAGCTAAGCGATTTAAAGCTTCACTCAAATTGCAGTTATGAGATCGTAGCACGACTGAAATGTCACTGACTTGTGAGTAATAATAATTATATTAATTGTTTTTTAGGCGGAAGGAAATGGCGCAGTATCTGTCTCGTATATCGTTCGTTGGACACCTGAACCGCGCCGTAAGGGAAGGGATAAAGGACGGAGTGAAAGAAGGAAGAAAGTGGTGCCGTAGTGGACGGCTCCGGAATAATTTCGACCACCTGGGGAACTTTAACGTGCACTGACATCGCGCAGCACACGGGCGCCTTGGCGTTTTGCCTCCATAAAAAGGCAGCCGCCGCGGCCGGGTTCGAACCCGGGAACTCCGGTTGGGTAGCCGAGCGCCCTAACTAACCACTGAGCCACCGCGGCGGGTCTGACTTGTAAGGACATAAAATAAATTACGTTGAGACGGAAATTGGGATAATTAGTTAGGAATCGAACACATGACCGTCGGGTTTGAGGCAGACAGACTAGCCTAAGCCATTGAGGCACGTTCGTTCGTCTTTGTTAAAGGGAGACCTTTTTCCTCTAGAAGTGCATCACGTCGTCTAGTATGCCTGCTTGTGTATGTTAGTGAGTGTGTGTGATTAGAAATAGTATTTAAGAAAGTTGCAAACTATACCATTAACCCTGTCGCTTCATACCCTTAAAGCAGAGCTTGCATGTTTGGTTTATGGGGGTTTAACGTCTCAAAGCGACTCAGGCTATGAGGGACGCCGTAGTGAAGGGCTCCGGTATAATTTCGACCACCTGGGGTTCTTTAACGTGCACTGACATCGCACAGTACATGGGACCCTCGAATTTCGCCTCCATCGACATTCGACCCCCGCGGCCGGGATCGAACCCGCGTCTTTCGGGTCGGCAGCCGAGTGCCATAACCACCGAACCACCGCTGCGGCTTGGAGCTGGCATGTCCTCGTAATTTATTATTATTTCCAGCTTCGCAGCTTTGCAGACTGCTGTCGCTGTGCATTCGCTTGTTTTCGCTTTGAATTCCATGTTTCTGGGCTGTATTGTTTTTGGTTTGCCAGCGCTTTCTATCAGCTCTACATCCGCCCCCTCCCCCTCTTCCTCTACCCATTACGTAATGGCCTGTTGGCATGCGGGCCGTAATAAATAATGATGACTAAGCGCCGATAATGCGCCTGATGAGTAACGTGTGCTTTGTCTTCTTTAGTTGCGCGTGTACGTATGGCTGTCTCACTTTGCGCTCTTTATTTGCTCTTGAATGACCTAATAGCCCTAGAGGCGTAGTACAGGCGTAGGGGCCTACGAAATGACTTGTTTCTTGTTTTACGAGCAATTTTTGCAACGGGGGTGACATTCCTGACGCAAGATCCCGACGAGTGAAGAACGCTTAGGGGGGGGGGGGGGGGGTCTGTAGTGTTGCTCATGTTGAGGCCAGCGTCACGACGTGAAGTCGTGAATGGCGTCGCTCGTATAGGGAACGGGTCGAAGGTTTATGGAACGGAAAGAAAGGTGTATCTCTTCCTGGTTCTTTCGTCGTATGATTTCTGTTCTGAGTTAAAGGTTACTGATTTAAAGGTTACTGATTTAAAGGTTACTGATTTAAAGGTTACTGATTTGAAGGTGACTGATTTGAAGGTGACTGATTTGAAGGTGACTGATTTGAAGGTGACTGACTTAAAGGTGACCGACTTAAAGGTTACGGGTGGTTTGCCGCTGTGTGCAGTGGCTTGTCTGGAAATCTGCGCGACTCCACTGGCTTTCGGGTTAATCGGTTGTATCTGTTATCTGCATATACGTGACTCCGTCCCCTTTTTAAGGCTCTTAGGTAATTCTCAGCCTGCCATGGTAACTAAAATCATCGCTAAAATTGCCGGCGAAATAGCGCCACGAAAAGAGACTGACTGCCCTTCCTATGCCACATATGCCGCACTGTGAACCCGCATCTGGTCGTCGCGATCTCCTTTATAGGACCCCCAGGAATCTAGCCGTACCTACACGGCGCGTATCCGGCGTGCTGTGGGGATATCCCCGTGATTATGCATACACGCGCGCACGAGTCTGGGTCAATGATATGCGACTTCGTGTTGCGTCGCGTCTCTCTCGTGTAGTGCCCGCGGGACGCGTGGGAAATTCGTTTCATGGCCCGCCGCCGTGTCCGGAGAGGATACTGTGTAACCGTGTTATGTATGTACGCGCTCGCACGTGTGTGTGAACTAGCTCCGTATACACGATTGCGTGTGACCACGCTGCGGATGCTGCTGCGCCCAAAGGAGAGGCGTCGCATCCGGGGCTTCTTCCTTACCTTACCTTATCGGCATTGCGAAAGCATTGTCGCTGTTGCTGCCGCCACAGTCGTCGCTGTGGCGCTATGCATAGTCGGATACAACTCAAGAACGAAGCGGCATCTCTTCGTCAAAGGGGACCCCCTTCCAGCCAATGGCGTCGGCCTATTCTCATGAGCTTGCTATAGCGTAAGAGTGCAGGGTCGGGACTATCCCCGACCATGAAGAGAAGGGATTATCCCATTTCATCTGTCACTCCATGCGTTGCCACACCAGCAGGGTCATGAGAATCGGTCGACGCCATTGGCTGGAAGTGCGTCTTTTGACGGGTAAAAGCCGCTTCGTTCTTGAGTTGTATCCGACTATAGGGTTGTCCCGGCTGGTTGACACCGCACTCTAAGCGCATATACTCGGATATACTCGAATGTGTGGGCTTCCCCAACAGTTTGGAGAGGTCTTGCACTATCTGAAACCTACTGGTCTCAATGGGGAGGGGGTAGGGGGGTTATATACTTTATGTGCATCCTACAGTTGTACGGGCGTTGTGTCTGTTTCCCTCTCACCTCCGTCCTTAATGCTTCCAGAGCAGGCATCTCTCTGGGTGTACACCCTCTGTCAAAGCCTTATAGGCCCACACCTGGTTTGTTGTAGGACCATTCAGTATGGCTGAGTTTCGCATCGTCACGTTGTTCCAGATTTCTTCGAGGTGAAAGGAACTCTTGTTCCCGCCCCTCCGAAAGTTTGCTCTTGCCAGAGTCGGTCGAGAGCGCCACTATGCGGCTTAAAAGCAAGCGCCTTGGTCTGTACATTTTTGACAGAAACTGTATAGTATGTTGGTAGTCTTCGCGCTTTTTTTTTATTTACCTCCCTCTTTTTTTTTTCTCTCGTCGCTGGCAAGGCCGTTTCTGTCACGAAGGTGAACGCCCTTGGCTGTAGCCACAGCGTGTAGCCACCTCTTGGGGGGGGGGGGGGGGGGGGGGGATCTGCGGTTGCCTTTATTACCGCGGTGTATCTAATCTCGCCTTGCGCAGTTTGTTTCCTGTGTGTCGTCAGTTGTCAGCGCTGCGGTGTGTGCGCCCGTCTCTCTACGTGTGCGCGCGCTAGGGCAGCTTTAATAGTGTTGTGGCCTCAGCTTGGTATCCAATCATCTCCCGCGTCGTATCGTGAATGACATTTCCTAATTTCTCGGCTAGATGCATCCGAGCCTCTCAGTACTTTGCCACGTCAGTTTGACGCCATAGAGCTATCTGTCACTCGGGGCGGCCTCGGCGTCAGCCGATAAAATTGTTCATGTTTGCCAGTTCGCTTGCGAAAAAATAAAACAAAAAAGATGATCTCTCTTTATCCCTCTAGGGTGCGCTTTAAATCTTGCAGCTGACATCACGGACAGCTGACTCAACCGGCGGCCTGTGAATCTGTACGCCGCTCAGATCCAAGTCCACTGAAACGTTACATTTCAGCCACTCGTATGGAATTATGGGAATATGGAGTCCAGAGATATGGAAAAAATGGAAATCCGTATTGTTTCTTTGCGGAATCCATAAGAATTTCACATTATTTCCGCACGGTTTCAGCCAGTGTACTATACTGTGGACAAAAGTGTCCGGGACGCGAGTTATTGGAAAAACGGTTATTGTAGCTACACCTCGCTACCCAGTCGCCTGATATTGTGAAAAGAGGAAGGATCATTATAGGCTTTTAATGCCTTCATACAATATCGAGTGACTGGGTAGCGAGGTTTAGCTACAATAACCGTTTTTCCTAGAACTCGCGTCGTCCCGGAAACTTTTGCCCCCAGTTGTATATGACGTTATATGGAGGCCGCAATTATTTCTACGCGCTTTTATATATAATCCATACCGACTCCATATGCTCCATCCTTAGTCCATAAATTTTTTTTATGGAAACGTATGGAATTATGGAACTCGCCATATGGAAACTTCCAGTAGGTTTGGGGGGGGGGGGGGGGGTTAAGACGCTTGGTGTTGCATAATAGACCTCGCCGTTAGCCAGGTCACCTACACTATACAGCACGTTGTCTCTCTCAGCGTTACCGCCGGGCTTCCTATGCATGGCTAGCTGTGCTCTTGTTAATTAAATATCAAGCGTTCTCATTATTACTGAAGTTGCGTCCACGTAGGTGTGACTGTTGCCGGCTGTACATCGGTTACATTACTTGTACCCGTGTGTGCCTCTGCACTGCGTAGAGTCGCGTAACGGCTGTATCACCCGAGAAAACTGTATGCACGATGTATGTCTATAGCAGCAACTTGGTCGCTCGTGGGTTCTCACGCTGACTCATATGCCACGTGTGTGTTGTTGCACTGGCCTGTATGTTTTGTTAGCACGAACATACCTTTGTCACGTGAACGGATATGACGTTTTAACGACCTCTTAAAGTGGTCTCGTGGCACTGAGTTCTGGGCCTCCTTTATCTACAGGTGTATACCTATAGCCTGGATACATTTTCCCGTCTTCGTATACCTCGGCGTTCTTATCTCGCTGTCTTCGTATCTCGCCGGTACGTTTGCGCGCCGTTTGGCGACGCCCTGTTGACACCTTGCTTCTTTTCTGTCGCATTCACGACCCTTCTCGAGTCGTGGTGGCGTCGGCTTTAAAGCTCTGACGTCACGGGAGTAGTTTCAAGAGCACCGCATGTCAGTTCTTTCTTCTCGCCGCCGGCCTTCCCTTATAGAAATGGCCTATAAACTGTCTGAATACTTCTTATAGACTCCATAACCTTCATATGAATATTTCCTTTTGTCTATTCATAGTGTATAGACAAAACTCTACTAAAAGTGTATGGCCATCTAGATTGTCTATAGACTGTCTATAGGATTAGTATTGCTTATAGACTGTTCTGTAGGGTTTGTCTATTAGAAAGCCTGCAGACTTTATAGACAAAATTTTGTGGACAGTCTGTAGACTGTCTAACGAAATTTTTGTAACGGTTGGAAGGCCTATGACTGCTGTGTTAGCGTAAATTTATTTTTTTTATAACTACAGGCTGTGGGAGCTCAGCTATGACTGGCGTACGGCTGCATATCCCAAGGTCATGGGTTCGATCCCGGCCGCGGCAGTTCAAACAGAAACGCCCGTGCGCTACGCGATGTCAGCTGCACGTATAAAGAACCCCAGGTAGTAGAAATTATTGCGGAGCCCTGCACTACGGCATCCCTCATAGGCATAGCTCGTGTGTCGCTTCGGGACGTTAAACCTCCGAATTCACTTTTTTCCAATAACTCTAATACCTTGGTCTTCTTAGTGCCATAAGCTATAAGAGCCCTTCATGTGTGGCTGAATCAAAGACGCTGGCACCGTGAATCAGTGTCCCGGAGTAAGCGAAGACAATTTTTGCAGCTCTTTAAAAAAAAAACGCCACGTAATGTTCGCTCCAGAGAACAGCGCAGATAAGAGGCATCAGGAAGGCGGTTATTGGACTGGAGGCTTCAGGTAATTGACCCGAGAAAGCTTCCTGCTCGTTGTGCCGGCAACATTGGGACCCAGCAGCCATACTTGCGGAGCGATCCGTTAAGGCCCACCTGTTCTAGAAAGGGAACGCCTCAAGTCTATAGAAGACGTGCAACTTATCCAAGGCCGCTGCGACGCGTGGGAAAAGCGTCGCGGTACTTTGGTGTATATTCCAGAGACCATCTTCGGCGTCGCCGTTGCGCGATTCAGAATACGCAATGCATATATATTACGCATACGCGCCTGGACTGCACGGTGCACTCGTCCTCGTCACCCCGTATAGTTTCGTTTTATCTTTCCGCCCACGAAGTCTCCCGCTTTCCTCCCCGTAGAGCTTTAATAGAGCTATTTTCTCTTCCCGCACCACGCGCGCATACCTGCTGAGTGTGGGATCGGGCGAGTAGGTCATCGGTTCAACACCGGTCGGGAGCTGCGCGTCGTAGTAGAGACGTCTGGGCGAGCTGTCCGCGAATACGGATGGAGTGGCCGTGCTGCAGCGCCCTCTGTTGTGCACCCCCCCCCCCCATTCTCTCTCCGTTCATTTGTTTTTCTCACGCTCATCCCCAGTGCGAGGCAGGTAGGGGGCCGCATTCCATTCTCGCCGCATACGCTCTTTGCAAGCTGAACCGCTCTCGAATATACGTCTTCGCATATGCATGACCTTTTGTGTGTCCCGATGTGTGGGCTGCAAGGTTGACCTCGCCCCCCCCCCCCCCCCCCCCCCCATCTGGTCGCACCTTGTGGGAGGTCGAACCATCCTCCCCTCCCGTGCGTTTGTGGTGCACCATCGCGAAGAAGAGGCTCTCTGACCTCCTCCGCCCCGCATTGGCAAGTTGCTATACTCGCTAGCTGCTGCGGTCCTCTGCTTTTGTTGAGGAAGGTCGATTGCGCATGCGCCGTGTACGTCCGTCCAAGCCCGTTGTGTGTGCGGCTCGCGCGTGCCGGAAGTAATTTGGGACCGGAAGGTGTGCCGTACATTACGCACCAGTGGGTTAGCAGTTTCGGAAGAAGCTGCTGTATCGTGAATATTTTTTTTTCGAAATTAAAAGAAAGTAACAAACGCTGCCCCGCCGCGGTGGCTCAGTGGTTAGGGCGCTCGGCTACTGGTCCGGAGTTCCCGGGTTCGAACCCGACCGCGGCGGCTGCATTTCGATGGAGGAAAAACGCTAAGGCGCCCGTGTGCTGTGCGATGTCAGTGCACGTTAAAGATCCCCACGTGGTCGAAATTATTCCGGAGCCCTCCACTACGGCACCTCCTTCTTTCTTTCTTCTTTCACTCCCTCCTTTATCCCTTCCCTTACGGCGGCGCGGTTCAGGTGTCCAACGATATGAGACAGATACTGCGCCATTTCCTTTCCCACAAAAACTGATTATTATTATTAACAAACGCTAGCGTTTGCCGAGCCTCATCTCGCTAGCGGCATCGAGGTTATAGTGCGTTATGCGGCAGTGCGCAGGCTAAGGAGGAAAGAACGGGTTTAGTGTCCCTGGAGTGCGGGATGCAAAGGCAAGCTAGCGGCACCCAAGAAACTTTAGTCGCACCGTGAGCTGCTGCTGTGGGGATAGGCCCCAGAAATCGTCCGCATGCTCTGACTGCGTCCGCGGGAGCCAGCCGACTTTGGCGCCGCCTGAGAACAGAAAACGGCAGAATGCTTGTGTGATATCGTCGCGTTCGCAACTGTTAAGAATGATGCGCAGCTGTGGCTGCAGACGGCGCTACCATCGCTACCACGGGCCATAGAGTTTCTCAAAATCACCTAGGGAGAAAAGTGGCGCCGCCGTTTGTGCGACTTTTTAAGAGAAAACTTCGTCCTCCAAGGGCATGCCAGGAAGATGAGGCTTCGTATTTGACTTGGCTAGTGTTGGGCCGAAAACGTGGATTCTGGCTCGTAATCGGTAGCTGCGCCGCGATATACTCTTCTTTGCTAAGATTAAGCTATCTAATAGTCCGTTTTTCCATTCTTGAATTTAACGCCAGTGAAACTTCGGTGGTAGGCTGGTGTGAAAATGTCCACGGCGTATCTTAAAGTATTGAATCCACACCTTTGGTCCAACAATAGCCAAGCCAAGTACTAAATCTCATCTTCCCGGTTTGACCTTGGATGACAAAGCGCAGCGCTGCCAGTTCTCCATCTATATACCCCATGCCATGGGCTCGCAGTTCGGCATGGAGCATGAACGACGCATGCGCGGAGAGCGGCATGTCCACGTGCCTGAGCTTAACCTGCAGCAAGCAGAACATCAACAACATCGTTCTCGTTCATCCGTTTGATAGTAGGTACATATTCATATATACATGAGCACATGATTGTGTGCTGCTCAAACAATAGTATGGTCGTGATAGTGCGCGGCATGGTGTCGTGATGTAGATCAGCACTCGCGTGCGCTCTGTGCACGGGAAAATATACGTGCCTTTAGCTCATTGCCAAGTATATGTGTACCCCCGGTGTCAAGCGTATGCGCGCTTCCGAAGCACACCTCGAGCCGCTGTGTGCTTATACTACGGGTGTCGCGTTATGTCGAGGCAAGCGAAATCAAGTTAATGCCGCGAGGCGTAGAGGCACGCAGATAGCGCATCGCGCCATGTCGCAGCTGTAGTGGCCCGGAAATGGGGCACTTTGCGGGGGCGACACGTCCTGCCTCTCACTCTCGCAAGAGGGCGGAAGAGCGGCTGTGTTTCGACACTGAACCCGACAAGGCGTGCGCACTTGACGAGTGGGTTGTCAGGCAAAACAAAGAATCAAAAAAGGATTGAGAGAGATGCGCATATTTTTTTTTTCTCGCGGAAATGTAGACAGAGCAAGGTTACGACCTCGAGGACTACTCGTGTGGGTACCTGCTGTTGCTGGCGGTTATACGTTCGCAGAACGAGCGCCACCTCGTGCATGCAAACGTACGCCCCGTATTTATTTTATACAACTGAAACGGTGGTTCAGCCGCCGCGGTGGCTGAGTGGTTACGGCGCTCGGCTGCTGGCCCGAAAGACGCGGGTTCCATCCCGGCCGTGGCGGTCGAATTTTCGATGGAGGCGAAATTCTAGAGGCCCGTGTGCTGTGCGATGTCAGTGCACGTTAAAGAACCCCAGGTGGTCGAAAATGTTCCGGAGCCCTTCACTACGTCGTCTCTCATAAGCTGAGTCGCTTTGGGAATTTTAACCCCCCATAAACTAAACTGAAACCGGTGGTTCTTGAAACCCATTGGAAGGCAGCAGGTAGAACCGTTTTTAATGCGGTATAGCGTTAGAAACCTCATCCGGGAGGAAAATGTTTCGTGGGAAGCTATTTCGCGCCGGTTGGCTGGAGAGTTAAAGGAGCCCAGCGGTTTTTTTGTTATAGCCGTAACTTCGTTATGGCCCGTGTCGACCGAGTTTCCAAGGGGAATCGTCATTCCTTCGTTATAAACCGTTTCGTTATAACGAGGCTCGACTGTATATCTCTTCCAGCGATCTCAAATAGTGGCACTTGGACCTGTGCAAAGCAGAATTTTATATTTAGATTGGGGTGTTTCCCGGGGAACCTGTCCCATTGCCTGTCTTATCTTTATGTAATGAACTTTTGAGCTTTATAATTTCATCAGATTCATCAATACTTATGACACGCGCGGCTCGTCTCAGCTAACACGATTTTTCGAGCACTCTAAACAGAAAGGAGTATTCGAATATTGGCGTATTCGTGTTTGGAGTGTGCGCAATATGGGAATTGCAACAGGTTGCTACTAAGCTGTGCAATTGGTTAGTCTAATTTAAATGAGATTAAGCCCCGAAAACTAGTTTGCCTTAGCAGGCGACACAAACTGGAACCCAATAATTAATGTTTTTTTAACCTCCTGTTCATGTTACCCCATTACCTACGCGCCGAATGTAGAATATCCTGGTATATACATGGACAGTGGTTTATCCTTGAACAGACGCACGGCTCTTCTATAAGGAAAAGCTTATAGGCGTTGCATGCTATCTGTATACCTTGAAAACATGCTTGGAGTTTATAATTAGACGTTCTGTAGCCAAATCTTTTGGATATGGTCTGCTTGGGTTTGACATGTGCTTTTTCTTTAGCTGTTCTGCTACCTGGACGAAGATGTTATAACCAGTATATCTAAAAAAAAAAAGAACACGGATAAATATGGTATATATTCAACACCCAGCAATGCGGAGTGTATACCTATCTGCTGGTTTGCCTTTCTTTTGACGCCTTGTTCAAGTTATTGTGCCACGGTACTTCTGGAAATGTGATTCGAAGTTAGAAAGTGCTAAATCAGTTCCATTTTGAAATATTCCTCTATATGTTATCCCCGTTGTGCGAGTTGATTTTGTTGAAGCCAGTGAGGTCATTTTATATATCGTATACATTTATTGTGCTCCCTGGTAACATTTTTTAACACTCGCTGTCAGATGCGAGCTGCAATTGCTGAGCTTGAAAA